>NC_133753.1:146768022-147068791 GCF_036562045.2 Rhinolophus sinicus | reverse complement strand
TACATTGAAAATAAAATATTTTAAATTTGAAAAGGTAAATAGGAGAAGCAAAAACTGATTAGTTTTTTTACCAAATGTGAGTGGAATCGCTGAAATAAGGAAGCAATATGAGTGGTAGCACTTCTACCTCTGCTTGATAAGAAAAGACAATATTCGAAGGGAATAGAATTGGGGACCTTGACTGTTTCCCGCTGGAAAAATGTTTTTCTGGGAATATGCTGTACATACTCATGAAGAAAAGTAATTTAATATATGAGAAGAAAAGAATTAAACATGTGTAGGTAGGCTGTATGTATTTCACAATCATTTCTTTCATGGTTGGAAATAAAGAAGACATCTAAATAAAAAGGAATATGCTTGTAATTCATGCTAATGAACTCACTTTAATATTCAAACTAAAGTGACCTGAAGAGCAAAGCACTGCAATCAGAATTCTGGATTTTTTTTGTGCCAGCAATTTATGTAAAGGTAAATAGATACTAAGCAAAAAGTGTGTTCTTCCATCTGGCGTATGTATTTGGAAAAGTAAGAATCACTAAGTCTGGTAGTGATGGTTGCACAACCTTGGGAATATACTAGTTGCCTGAATTGTATACTTTAAAATGATTAATTTTACGGCATGTAAATTGTATCTAAAAGGGGGAGGAGATCACCAAGTTTTTTACATCTAGGTCCCACGCTGTGCGTGGGCAGGAGCCACCAGTCCCACAGATAACCAGGGAAGGAGGTCTGGCTGATCCTGAAGGAAGCCTTGTGTTCTAAAAACACAATCAATACAACAGCAAACTGGACACGACATTTCCCTTTGGGGTAAGGAAAATGTTTGGGAACTAGATAGAGGTGATGGCTGTACAACACTGTGAATCTATTAAATGTCACTGAATTGTACACTTTAAAATAAGTAAATAAATAAATAAATAAATAAAATTTAACCAACAAACAAGGGGATACCCCTGTCATTTGCGTTCAAGTGTATGTTAAACTCAGACCCTTGGCACAGTGCCTAAAAACCAACCTGTTTCCTGGGCTATGAAGGCAAATATAACCTTTGAATCTGTGGCACAGGTTCAGACCAACAGTCACAGCCCTGTGAACAGGAGAGTGAATAGACCCAGGACTCCAGGATTCTAGTGAATGACGTATTACTAAACAATCACCTCGTTCTGAGCCCAAAACAAAGCCAAATGGACATTTGATTTTAAAAGATACATCTTAGAGATGGCAGTTTGAGCCAGTGAGCCGTAGCCCCTAATTGTCACCACCAGAATTACTTGCCAACCTTTTAATCAAACGTTTATTCAGAAAGGTTGTACATATGATGCCATGGGAGGAAGAGGAAGTATTTGTGAACAAACCAGGCCAGGCCTGAGGAACCTATTGCAACAGTTTAACCTGCAGTAGCATAAGAGGAAGCAGATTTCACTATAAATAAAGCTGCTCTTTATCAAATGCTTGACAGGTGCCTACAGATGTCAGCTAATGAAATCTACAGATGAAAAAACTGGCGCGGGGGGAAGTTTAATTTCTCTAAGCACATACAATTATGAGATGATAGAGCTAGAATTCAAAGCCAGGGCTGCACTTCACAATTAGAGTATCCTCCTTGCACGACAGGAAACTACCTTCCCAACAACTGAAAACCACGTGGGGAGTATTCAGTCCTCTCTTACTCGATCATGGCCCACAGATTGATGAGAATGGAAAATAATCCAATAGGATAGAATTGTACAAAAATAGGAAACAATAAATAATAAATAAATTTAAATAAAAAATAAATTTAGGGCCATACCCTATAACCTTCATTAAAAATGATGGTGGTCCAATGGAAAGGAAGGCTATGGAGGTTGATATTAAAATTAAATTATTGACTCTCTTATGGATTTATAGGATTATTAAATACAAGTTATCCTTTCTGTACATGTCTGTACTTTAGCCTTTTGCCAAGCTGCTATCCAATATCTAGCCCAAAGGGAGGGGCCAAGAGCTCTAAGAAGACTGATTACAGCAGCAAGAAATAAAACATAACCTCTGGAGACAGACAGTTCAAATCCTTGCTCTCCTACTTAGTAACTGCATGACTTTAGGCATAGCCTTTCTGAACCTCTCCTTCTTTGTCAATAAAATGGGGGTGATGGTAATACTAGTATGTAGCTCATAGGACTATTTTGAATATTAAATGACAAGATACAAAAATTGCACTTGAAACACAGATGTTCAACATTATGTAATTATTATTTTAATAGTTCTTTGTTGAGAAATTAAAATTTGACATTCATTTGTATCAAAATTATTTTCCTTTTCTACATGTCCAAATCTTTCTTACTAGATGCAATTTTTTAATTTATATTGTTCTCATCAGAGGAGAGAAGCTATTTTCTCTTGAAAAAAAAGATAAATTAATGATCATGTAAACTTCAGTCTTTAACCTTTTTGTAGGACTTTTGGATTTTGTAGATCATTCATGAAATAGCACCAAAATTAGATTAAGGCTCCTAGTGTTATTATGATAGCTGATAGTTTTCCTCAAAGTTGAAAATTTTATGACAATTTATTCAAGGAAGTTATCATGTGGGCTCTAAAATTGTTTCAGATTCATGTCCCTGGCAAGAAAGAAAGCCTTCAGGAGCTTCAGATAAATACTAAGTGAGACTGTGGCTTTAGAAGGTGTTTGAGTAATATTGTCTTCAAAGTTCTCAAGAATTAAAGGGTGAGCATCAGAATAAAACCAGTTCACTGAGTGGGGGAGGGGGGGGAGTTACTTGCACTACTCAAGTGGCCCCCTACCTCCCAGACCACCTGCTGTAGAAGCCCCTCCTGAGCCCCAACAGCCCCTCACAACACTTTGTACACAATTCAAACATAGCGCTTACCACACAAACACCTTGGTTTGATTTGGTTTAGCTTTTTTTCATCCAATGAGTTTTTTCATAAAGAAGTAGAAATGTGCTGCCTGTCTGCTAAAAATCTCTCCCACTAACCAGACAAAAATAAAAACAAAAACAAACAAACAAAAAACCAACTCTACCTCTTCAGCGTGACATGGCAGGCCATGTAGAACACTTCCTTCTCCAGACTCATCTTTCTCTACTCTTTCCCTCCTTAGCCTTTGTGTGCCAAAATGGTGGATTGTGGAAGCCTGAAGCCTGGGTCAGCCTATGTTCCCTCTCCTCTCTGGGTCTAACACCTCGTGTTTTCTTACTGGAATGCTGCAGCCACCCTTCTCTTCCCCCGACACTGTTCATCTGCTGCTATTGTCATTTCCTCTGGGAAGCCTTACTAGACCTTCCTCCCTCAAGATGGGGTGGCATGACTTTTGAAAGTGTTCTCATCACAATATACCCCCCAGTATCACAACATACCCCCAATATCACACTTAGCACTCTGAGTTGAAATGCATGTTTTCTTGTCCTTCTCTACCAGACATTAAGCTCATTGAGGGCCGGTACTCACTGCTATAGCCTTAGCTTCTATCTAGTCTATTGCCTGGGAGATAAAAGACCCTGTCATTTACCTGTAATGTACCTGTCAGAAAGATGAATCTGATTCTACATACTTAAAGTGAACAAACCCAAATAATAAAGGATATGTAACATATGGAGCAAACACTATCTTCTTGCCAGCTAGTGTGAGAATGCCTTTGTAGGAAGAGGCTTGCTTTGCCATAAATACTCTGATAAGTTTGTTATGGGGTGCAAGTAAGACTTCTGCTGTGATCCAGGCTTTTCAGATGAAGAAGATTCTGCCTCACAGAGGGGAGAGAGAGTAGGCATGTGCAAGGCCAAGGGCTTCCTGGAGGAAGGGATAAAAAAAAGAAGCTTCCAGCTGATAGCCCATCTATAAAGAGACTTTAGGGGGAAATGCATAATGGAAGTTTTATTAAGTTGTTTCCTATGGGGTGTGTGATAGAAACTCTTCCCTCCATCAATCCTGTTAAACCTTCAGTAGATTTACTTTGATAATGCTTTTGTGTGAAACGCTTTGTGATTTGGGAAGCTCAAAGGGGACAAGAAGGATATCAACATGTGGCTACTACACATTTTTTAACTATACATATTCCTGAGTCTCAGTGGGCTTCCAAACAATAGACTCCTAAGAGTTTGTAATGTGAAGGTACCAGTAACCCGAAGTTATCTTTAGTTCATATCGATCTATCCACCTTCCTTGGGAGACAGGATTCAGCCAGAATCAAATGGCTCACTTGGTTGTATCTTGAGGATATAAACCCCTCTCAGCCTATCCATATGAGCTCTGACAAGTTCACAAATTCATCCTAGAAAAACTTCTACATACCTCATTACTGAATATCACTATGATTACCTTTGAAGTACTCCCCTTGGGAAGCTACACACCAACACCAGCACCTAGTCCACCCTTCAAAGCAATTTTGGAACTCTTTTCCTGGAATGACCATCAGAGCTGTTATATTACCGTTGATGTCCTGAATGTCATCAAAATGTCTTCCTTTCAATATTTTGTTTATCTTCAGGTAAAGAAAGAAGTCATTGGGGGCCAGATCAGGTGAGTAGGGAGGGTGCTCCAATACAGTTGTTTGTTTACCAGCCAAAAACTCCCTCATAGACAGTGCCATGTAAGCTGGTGCATTGTCGTGATGCAAGAGCCATGAATTGTGGGCAAAAAAGTTCAGGTCGTTTTTGTCTTTTTCACGCAGGCTTTTCAGCACTTCCAAATAGTGAACTTGGTTAACTGTTTGTCCAGTAGGTACAAAATTCATAATGAATAATCCCTCTGATATTGAAAAAAGGTTAGCAACATCGGTGCAGTAAGTTCGCAAACGTAATTGTCAGACCTCATACAACCATACATAACTCAGGGTTACTTTTAAGAGTTATTTTATGCTGTGCATCTGTATGTAGCGAGGCAAGTTTGGAGAAACTGGAATAGTGTGGTGAAAGGGCTTATGCATAAAGCAGTTGTAGTAGGAGATTGGGGAGGAAAAGTGCGTTTGGAAGGCTGAGCATTACATTACACTGCAGGAGAGGGGCACAAATGGAAGTCTGCTATAGTATGGGTCTAGCAGCATGCCAGGGAGATGTGGGCAGAGAGGCCCTGTGGAATAGAGAGAGGGTTTGGGAGAGTATATCACAAGCGAGGTGCAGTGTAAAACTTTCCTTGATCTCCCTCTCTAAAACTTTAGTAAATTTTATGGGACTGACTAGTGTTTTTGGTTTGAATGGATTATATCCCACACCACCAGTGTTTATAAATGACTTGAGGGGGACTGTAAGAACTATACAAATAGCTTTATGAGGGGGCAATTGTAACAGTATTTTTTCCATAATTCTTTTTGCTTCTCAGATTGCAGAAAATTAAAATTCCCCACTTTTCAACTTATTCTTAAGACTTTTTTGTTTTGCAGGAGTTCTGATCATCATCACTCTGGACTTTGCACTAAGGCAGTTTCAGAATCAATATTGGTTGTCCTCTCACATCTAGTACAGCCCAGCTAGGTGACAACTAGCAGAGCTGGGATGCTGGAGACCCTTGCAAGAGGCACAAGAGATGTGTGTTCTGGGACTCCTCTCTAAGAGGAAACTAAAGCTAAATATCTTTTGCCTGACCTGGAGTCCATTGGCCATGTTCCCGCCATATTTTCCCTAGCTTTTTCATACTCGAAATCCTCTCAAGAAGGAAGAAAGTAAACACTAATATGTCTTAAGCATTTATGAGCCGGCTATGATACTAATCACTTAATATGAGTTAACCATAGGCCCACATATTTCCAAGGAGACACGGGCTAAGGAACCTTACCTGATGATGGGCCGTGCAAAACATTGCCTGAGTCTACAGCATCCCAGCCATAAAGACTTGTAGGCAGATTACTTGAGACAGACAGATTAATTTTGTTTAGAGTGAGTTTAAACTACCATCTTGATTTAGAGACGTACTGGGGAACGTAGTTCAAGTGTGTACCAGTCCCAGAGATTCAAGGGAGGTGGGCTATTATTTATTAAGAACTTCCTAATAATAGTTATCGGTGGTATACCTAAAATGTCATCTTGAAATCTGTTCCCAGGACTTAAATCAATTTAGCATGATACCCGGAGAAAAGGAAGAGGCTGACAGAAGATAGTGGGCACCTCTCCCTGAATTATTTGGAACACCTTGTTTTAGGATGTGGAAGGATAATCTAGAACCCCTGACTCCTCCACCCCCCCTTTTTTTTTGTCCTCTGATCTTCTTTAGTCAGAAGAAATCAGCTTGGGCGATTCCTGACTGGAATGAATTGTCTGGATCCAAAGCCAAATGGGTTCAAATTCAAAGCACCCATATTATTATTAATAAATAGGTCACAGGAGGTCAGGACACACCTCGGCCCTCTTTGGTTTCTAATTTTATTGGCACCACTTAGAAAGGGACAAATTAATACTCAAACGTACATAATATCATGTGTATGCCTTCAGTGACTAACTGAAAGTAACTGAGATTTAGATTCAAAGCATATCTAGAAATGTTTAAAAAAATCTTTTGCTTTTCAAGAAAATATTATAGAAGGTTTAAAAGGCTTGTAAGTGGGTCATTAAAACATAGATCAATGTTTGAATCAGGTTGACATTTATTAATACTTATAAGAAAACTAAAAGTATAAATAGCTTTGTAGTTCATTACCATTTGGGGCTAGTCATGTTCAAAATAATTTTAATTCTTAATGAGAAGAAACATTATGAATATAGGATAAAATAAAATATGATTTACTAAAATAGTGGTTTAATGAAGGGTTAAGGCTACCTGTTTTTATTTTAAAACCTTAAAGCACGTAGTAGCATTACCTTGAATAAACATTGCTCTTAACCTTCAGCTGTAAAGTGATTTTCAATAATGAGAAGAGGCATACTATCGAATAAAGTTTTTGAATATAAATAAGAATGTTTAGAAAGACGACATAAAAGGTGAGACTTCTTCACTGAAACTGGACAAAAGAAGATGCAAATTAAGAATTTACCTAAAATAGAGTAGGAACCCATTTTGTTAGAAGTAGAGCAAAATGAGGCTTCTGCCACCTAAGTCACACTCCAGTGATTTAATTGGAAAGGTCTTTCTTTATAAACAGGATTAATTCCAATTAATGGAAAATTCAAATTATGTTTATAAACACTAACAAAAGGCTATCATCCCATAGCATGTTACTTGCACAGCACCTATCCTATAAGACATTTTATGAAAGACAAAGGTTCAGTAATTTTGCTAATTATCCATTTTATAGATGAAGAAACTGAAGCATAAAACATTTAGAAAACAAGCCACTACAAGTTTCCAGAAAAGCTGAAGAAATTCCTTCCCTCTTAGTCTTTTGTTCATGATATTTCCCCAAGGGGGGAAAAACAAGAAATTAAAAGCAATCCACAAGTAGCACAAAATGAAAAGGAGACCATTTTATGAGGGTCTAGAGCACCAATTCAGAAGAGATGTGGAACTGAAAGTAAGAATAAATATTTACAAATTTCAAAGACTTCAATTCTCTTCCCTCTGGCCCTTCTAATATGGCAGGGTCTCAAGGCGCTGCCTCATCCAGAGGAAAAGCTTCCTGATACAGAGAACTTAGGTTTGGAGCTTCTGACATCCTCTTCTTTAGCACTTGGTAGACATTTAGCATCCTTGGAGCGAGCAAAGTTCATGCCACTGTTGACAGGACTGGCCACAAGGTGACGTGGCAAAGCGGGGTTCCTTTATGGAAGCCTGCCCTCGAGTTACAGGGCCAGCTCAACCCCTGGCCTGCTGCACTGGGACCGAGATCTCAATTAGAAAAAGCCGATGACCCAGCAGGTGGGAGCAAAAGGCTGTCTGACCAACAAGCAGAGAAATACACCTGCTAAGATTTTTGTATGAGCAACCCAGAAACCGTTGTTGTAAGTAATTGTCCCAGGCTGTGTGTGTGTGTGTGTGTGTGTGTGTGTGTGAGAGAGAGAGAGAGAGAGAGAGAGAGAGAGAGAGAGAGAGAGAGAGAGAGAGAAACAGAAAAAGCAAGCCCAAGGGACCTTTGTTGTTGCTCCCTGCCTTTCTTTCAGAGGAGCTCCTGTAGTTGGTTCCCCAGCAGAGCCTAGGGCAGGAGAGGAGTTCAGCACATGTGGTTGGGGCGGAAGGAGGTGCTGGGTCACAGAGGTCCTGCACTGCTCTCTCTACTACAGAGCTTAGATTTCATACAGAAAGCATTTGGAAGCTATGAAGATTTTTAGCAGAGAAATGCATTTGAGAACAATCATTCTGGCCAGCTGCAACACAGAGTGAAGTAAGCAAGAACTGCCTTGTTCACCATTGCAGCACAGTTTCTGGATCAAAATAACTAAGTAGGTGCTCAGTAAATATTTGTTGACTAGATGAGTGAATGAACAAATGATCGAGTGAATGATTTTAGTGGGAGAGAAAGAAGAGCCTGGCAAAGAACTCGCTTTGTTGAAGGTTGCCAACAGTATCTTAATTACAAGACAAATTAGATTTCTTAATGTATAAGAGGGGATAACACTGTCCACTTCATAGGATCGATTATGCCTTTTAGATGCTTTTGCTATAGTGGAGGAGGCAGAAACAAAGACAGTTCAGTACACTATTAACAAATTGTGATTGGTATCATGAAAGAAACCAAGGCCCAAGAGAGGATAACAAAGGAGACCTATTTTAGAGGATATGATTGAGGAAAATCTCCATGAAAATATGATATTAAGCTGAGCCCCAAAGGAGGACAGGGAACTAACTATGTGAAGAACCAAAGGAAGAGCTTTACAGGAAGATGAGTAGCTTAAGCAAAGGCTCTGAGGCAAGAAAGAGCTAATTTTGTTCCAAAAACTGCACGAAGACCAGAGCAATTGAAACTGAAAGCCTGAGTGAGAAAACAGGGGCAGCAGCCCGATCACTCAGGGCTGGGAAATCAGGAATCAACAATTTCATCCAGCCAACCCTTCCCCCTGTTCCAGTGGGAGGAATGAAAGGAATCTGAGAGGTAGCAGACCAGACAAATGACAGGAAGCAGGAAAGTTTCAGACCAGGTTTATCCTCAGCCTTCCCCAAAGGGATTACCACAGCCCAGAAATACTCCAGAGGGAAAGGAGTGTGGGTATTGAAGATGAAGACTCCAACTTCATCAAAGGAGATGCTTGGGAAGTCAGGTTCCTGGGCAACCAGCCTTTCAACCTAGGAAAAGTATCACTCGGCTGCTTCATGGAAAGAGAAAGCTTTTAGTTTTTTGTTTTTCTTCAACATTATAGACCACCCCAAAATAAAACTGACAAGGGGGGAAATGGGAAAGATAAACAAGGAAGAGAAAAGGTTGCCAAGAAGATGCAGAGCATGGGGAGGTAGAGAAGCAAGTCAGTAGAGGGAGAAATACCCTCTGTTTTGCCCCTGGCTCAATGCTCCCCATCATTCTCATCCTATTGGAGACGTAGCTGGCTGGTGTGGGTTGAGGTGGACCAGAGGGAACAGAGCTTTTTTACCTCCTATTCTCCTTGAACTTGGTATATAGGTTACATTTTTCTCCTGAATGAAAGTACACCTGTATAGGAAGTTTCCCTTACAGTGGGGAAAATATTCTTTTCTTGTATTCTCTTTGATAATTCCTCGTTAAAGTTCTTCAGATTTTGCCTGCAGCTCTGTAGTTTCATAACTTGTCCAGGAAGAAACATTTTGTAGCTGAAAGCAGATGGGGTCCCTGTAGTAGTATGTGTATCCCCTATAAACTAGGGACGTCTGCGAGATGGGCGGGTTGTATTTTGGGTACCTCTGACTGGCAGGTGGGACTTCTCTCTGGGGCTTGTTCACACTCAGCACAAGAATTGCAGGGAAAATCCCACATCCACCCTTTAAACTACATGACCTTGAACAAGTTATTTAGGTGAGTCAAAAATAACTTTTCTATAACTCTGTTTTTCCAAGATTGGCAGTCTTTAATGTGTCATGAAATCAATTTATAGGTTTAACTATCATTTAAAAAAAAAGAAATAGAATATAAAATAACATAGTTTTTCTTGCATATGGCAAGGACTAAGTATTGTTCCATGAAAATTGTTTCAGTACACACACACACACACACAGTGTTTACTCGTCATAATGTCAAATGCATTTATTGTGGGTAGTGATCAAATACGTTTGAAAAATACTAATAACTTAGTTTCTAGCTCCCATTCCTACTCAGACGTAAGAAAAAAGATAGAAATTGTACATTCAACATTACTCAGCATATTTCAGTTTCAAACTGTCTATTTTGGGAGTTTTCATGTCCGTTCTCCCCCACCCCTTGTACTTCCTTCTCATTCTCTGATGCGTGTTCCTCCTCCCTTCCCTAGGCGCGTCCGCTGCAGTCTCAGGGCTCCGTCTTAACGATATCAGAACTTTAAGGAAATAAACCCACCAACAATAGACAGCAGGAAATGCTTTTGAAAATAACACTACACGTTACCTGTGTAACCTGAGACTCAGTTTCCTTATTTGTTAAATATGCTGAAGATCAGATAAGCTTAATATTTAAATACCTGATACATTTTAGGTACTAGATAAATCTGAAGTCTTTCCCTCTTTGGGCTCTTATATTATTCAAAGAATTTCTCTAAGTCAGCCCCTGCGCTCTGGGAACTTAGGCTGGGGTATGGATGTGTATAGTACCTAGAGACGGCTAAGTGAAAACAAATCAATACATCAATGGAGTGGAAGGTATTTATATCATACTCAGGTCAAGTGCATTCTATGGCTCACAGCCAAGGATCTAAGATACCTCAACTGATGAATCCCCCAGGAAACTAGCTCCAACATATTCAGGTTAAAAAAAAAAAGTACTGTACTCAATTAAATTTCCTGGGCACAACCCTCGGCAAACTTGGGAGTGATGAAATATCTGTTCCTGAGCCCCATGTCTGCCTGCCCTGCTCCCTCTTTCAGAGCCTGGTGACAGTCTTGTCATGAGCATGTGGTTGTCCTCATGCTCCCTTCTTTCTTTTTTGTTTTAATTTTTTATTAAAAATATAGCTAACATACAATATTATATTAGTTTCATGGCTACACCATAGTTATTCAACATGTATATACCTAAAGAAGTGGTCACCATAAGTCCAGCAACCATCTGACACCGTAACACGCTGTCACAATATTATTGGCTGTATTCCCTATGCTGTATGTTACATCAGGTGTATAGCATAGCGGCTAGACACTTCTATAATTTAAGAAGTGATCACACTGACTAGTCTAGCACCCACCTAGCACTAGTCATAGTTATTACCATATTACTGATTGTATTCCATATGCTTTACTTTACATTCCATTGACTATTTTGTAAATTCCAATTTGCATTTCTTAATCCCTCACCTTTTTCATCCTGACCCCAACAACCCTCCCATCTATCACCCCGATAGATTTAGTACCTGTGTAACACCATACATATTTATTACAATATTATTATCTATATTCCTTATGCTATAACCTACACCCCCATGACTACTGTGTAACAATTTGTACTTCTTAATCCCTTCCCCTTTTTCACACACCCCCAACCCCCTCCCATCTGACAACCATCAAAATGTTCTCTGCCTCTATTTGTTTCTGTTTCATTTGTTTATTTTGTTCTTTAGATTCCACTTAGATGTGAAATCATATCACATTTGTCTTTTCCTGTCTGACTTACTACACTCAACACAGTACCCTCTAGGTCCATCCATGTTGTTGCAGATGGCAAGATTTCATTCTTTCTGATGGCTGAGTAATATTCCATTGTATATATGTACCACCTCTTCTTTATCCATTCATACATTCAGGGACACCCAGGTTGCCTTCAGATGTTAGCTATTATAAATAATGCTGCAGTGAACATATGGACGAATACATTCCCTCAAAGTAGCGTATAGGTTTCTTAGGATAAATACACAGAAGTGGGATTACTCAATCCTTCTTTGTCTCATTATAGCCTTTTTTTTTATAAAATTTATTGGGGTGACAATTGTTAGTAAAATTACATAGATTTCAGGTGTACAATTCTGTATTACATCATCTATAAATTCCATTGTGTGTTCACCATCCAGAGGCAGTTCTCCTTCCATCACCATATGTTTGATCCCCCTTACCCTTGTCTCCCACCCCCCACCCCCTTACCCTCTGGTAATCAGTAAACTATTGTCTGTGTCTATGAGTTTTTGTTTCTCATTTGTCTTCTTCTTTTGTTTTTGGTTTATATACCACATATCAGTGAAATCATATGGTTCTCTGCTTTTTCTGTATGACTTATTTCACTTAGCATTATACTCTCAAGATCCATCCATGTTGTCACAAATGTTCCTATATCATCTTTTCTTACCGCCGAATAGTATTCCATTGTGTATATATACCACAACTTTTTTATCCATTCATCTATCGAAGGACATTTTGGTTGTTTCCATGCCTTGGCCACCGTACACAAAGCTGCAATGAACTTTGGAGCACACGTGTCTTTATGGATAAATGTTTTAAGATGTTTTGGGTAGATACCCAGGAGAGGGATTGCTGGGTCATATGGTAATTCTATTCTTGAGGAACCTCCACACTGCCTTCCATAGCTGCGGCACCAGTCTGCATTCCCACCAACAGTGTATGAGGGTTCCTTTTTCTCCACAGCCTCCCCAACACTTGCTACTATTTGTCTTGTTGATGATACCCATTCTGACTGGGGTGAGGTGATATCTCATTGTGGTTTTTACTTGCATTTCTCTGATGATTAGTGATGTTGAGCATTTTTTCATATGTCTATTTGCCATTTGTATGTCCTCTTTGGAGAAATGTCTCTTCAGGTCCTCTGCCCATTTTTCAATTGGGTTGTTTGTTTTTTTGTTGTTGAGTTGCATGAGTTCCTTGTATATTTTGGATATTAGCCCCTTATCGGAGGCACTGTTTGCAAAAATCTTCTCCCATTCAGTTGGTGGCCTCTTTATTTTGTCAATGGTTTCTTTTGCTGTGCAGAAGCTTTTAAGTTTCATATAGTCCCATTCGTTTATTTTAGCTTTTACTTCCATTGCCTTTGGAGTCAAATTCATAAAATGCTCTTTGAACCCAAGGTCCATAAGTTTAGTACCTATGTTTTCTTCTATGCAGTTTATTGTGTCAGGTCTTATGCTTAAGTCTTTGATCCATTTTGAATTAATTTTGGTACATGGTGACAAATAGCAGTCCAGTTTCATTCTTTTGCACGTGGCTATCCAATTTTGCCAGCACCATTTATTGAAGAGGCTGTATTTCCTCCATTGTGTGTTTCTAGCTTCTTTGTGAAAAATTATCTGTCCATATTTATGTGGTTTTATTTCTGGGTTCTCAATTCTATTCCATTGGTCTATGTGTCTGTTTTTCTGCCAATACCATGCTGTTTTGATTATTGTAGCCCTGTAGTACAAGCTAAAGTCAGAGAGTGTGATACCTCCATTATTGTTCTTTTTTCTTAAGATTGCTCTGGCTATTCGGGGTCTTTTGTGGTTCCCGACAAATCTGATGATTTTTTGTTCTATTTCTTTAAAAAACGCCATTGGGATTTTGATGGGGATTGCATTAAATCTGTATATTGCTTTGGGTAATATGGCCATTTTAACTATGTTGATTCTTCCAATCCATGAGCATGGAATGTCTTTCCATTTCTTTGTGTCTTCTTCAATTTCTTTTAAAAATGTCTTATAGTTTTCAGCATATAGGTCTTTCACATCCTTGGTTAAGTTTATTCCTAGGTATTTTATTTTTTTCGCTGCAATTGCAAAAGGAATTGTTTTTTGTATTTCTTTACTGAGATTTCATTGTTAGTATATAGGAAAGCAATGGAGTTTTGTACATTGATTTTGTAGCCAGCAACTTTACTGTATTCGTTGATTGTTTCTAATAGCTTTTTGGTGGAGTCTTTAGGGTTTTCTATATATAGCATCATGTCATCTGCAAAGAGTGATAATTTAACTTCTTCATTCCCAATTTGGGTGCCTTTTATTTCTTTCTCTTGCCTGATTGCTCTGGCAAGGACTTCCAACACTATGTTGAAAAGCAGAGGTGATAGGGGACAGCCCTGTCGTGTTCCTGAACGTAGAGCAAAGGGCTTCAGTTTTTCACCATTAATTATGAGATTAGCTGAGGGTTTGTCATATATGGCCTTTATTATGTTAAGGTATTTTCCTTCTATACCTATTTTATTAAGTGTTTTAATCATAAATGGATGTTGTATCTTGTCAAATGCTTTTTCTGCATCAATTGATATAATCATATGATTTTTGTCCTTTATTTTGTTTATGTGATGTATCACATTGATGGATTTGCATGTTGAACCATCCTTGTGCCCCGGGATGAACCCCACTTGGTCGTGATGAATAATCTTTTTAATGCATTGTTGTATTCGATTTGCTAGAATTTTGTTTAGGATTTTTGCATCTGTATTAATCAGAGATATTAGTCTGCAGTTGGTTTTTTGTGTGTTGTCCTTATCAGGTTTTGGTATCAGGGTAATATTTGCCTCATAAAATGAGTTAGGGAGTACTGTCTCTTCAATTTTTTGGAAGAGTTTGAGCAGGATTGGTATTAGATCCTCTTTGAAGGTTTGGTAGAATTCACTAGTGAAGCCATCTGATCCCGGACTTTTGCTTTTGGGAAGATTTTGGATGACTGATTCAATTTCCTTACTGGTGATCGGTCTGTTTAGATTTTCCAGTTCTTCATGGTTCAGTGTAGGAAGGCTATATGTTTCTAAGAACTTGTCCATTTCTTCTAGGTTATTGAATTTGGTGGCATATAGTCCTTCATCGTATTCTTGGATGATCCTTTGTATTTCTGTGGTGTCCGTGATAACTTCCCCCTTTTCATTTCTGATTTTGGTAATTAGTGTCTTCTCTCTTTTTATCTTAGTGAGTCTAGCCAATGGTTTGTCAATTTTGTTAATCTTTTCAAAGAACCGGCTCTTGTCAAATTAATTTTTTCTATTGTCTTTTTGTTCTGTATTTCATTTAGTTCTGCTCTGATTTTTGTTATTTCCTTTCTTCTGCTGACCTTGCCTTTCACTTGTTCTTCTTTTACTAGTTCTTTAAGGTGTAACATGAGGTTATTTATTTGGGATTTTTCTTGTTTCTTGAGATAGGCCTGTAATGATATAAATTTCCCTCTTAAAACTGCTTTCGCTGCATCCCTAAAATTTTGGTAGGATGTATTTTCATTGTCATTTGTTTCTATGTATCTTTTGATCTCTCCTCTAATTTCCTCTTTGACCCAGTTGTTCTTTAAAAGTATGTTGTTTAATCTTCATGTATTTGTGTTTTTTCCTGCTTTCTTTTTGCAGTTGATATCCAATTTCAAAGCCTTGTGATCAGAGAATATACTTGGTATGATTTCAATCTTCTTAAATTTGCTGAGGCTGATTTTATGTCCCAATATATGGTCTATCCTTGAGAATGTTCCATGTACACTAGAAAAGAATGTATAGTCTGATGTTTTAGGATGAAGTGCTCTATATATGTCAATTATGTCCATTTCATCTAATGTGTCATTTAGGGCTGCTATTTCGTTATTTATTTTCTGTTTGGGTGATCTATCCATAGATGTGAATGACGTATTTAGGTCCCCTAGTATAATTGTGTTTTGGTCAATTTCTCCCTTTAGTTCTGTTAGTAGTTGCTTGGTATATTTCGGTGCTCCCTGATTGGGGGCACAAATATTGATGACTGTTATGTCTTCTTGTTGTATAGTCCCCTTTACCATTAAGAAACGTCCATCTTTGACTCTTGTGATCTTTTTCACCCTGAAGTCTGTTTCATCTGATATCATTATGGCTACACCTGATTTTCTCTGGGTACCATTTGCTTGGAGTGTCAATTTCCACCCTTTCACTTTGAGTCTATGCTTGTCCTTGTAGCTGAGATGTGTCTCTTGGAGACAGCATATGGTTGGGTTTAGTTTTCTGATCCAATCTGCTACACTGTGCCTTTTTATTGGTGAGTTCAGTCCATTTACATTTAGGGTGATTATTGATATGTGAGGATTTCCTGTCATTCTATCTTTAGTTTTCTGGTAAGGCTGTGTCTCCATTGTTTCTTTGCCTTTTTGTTGTTGTCTATTATTTCTGTGTGGTGGTATTCTATGATGTTTACCTCTGTTTCTTCTTTTATTTCAGTATATATTTCAGTTCTGGGTTTTTTTTGAGTGGTTACCCTTAAGTTTATGTAAAAGAAAGTTTGATATTTAGAGTATTCCATTTTCTTCAGCACGCTTACTCTCTCCATTCCCATGTTCCGGTTCAGGCCTTTACTCTCCCCCTTTTTGAGTTTTGGTTGCCACAAATTGTCCCTGTTGATGGTGGTCGAATAGCCTCCTTTAGTATTTCTTGTAGTGCAGGTCGTGTATTAGAAAATTCCCTCAGCTTCTGTATGTCTGGAAAGGTCTTTATTCCTCCTTCATATCTAAAGGATATCTTTGCTGGATATATTATTCTTGGCTCATGATTTCTCTCTTTCAATAGTTTGAATATTTGGTTCCACTCCCTCCTGGCTTGTAGAGTTTCTGCTGAAAAATCTGATGATAATCTAATGGGCTTTCCTTTGTAAGTTACCGTCTTCTTTTTCCTGGCTGCCTTGAGGATTCTTTCTTTGTCGTTGATTTTAGGCAGCTTCAATACAATGTGCCTTGACGAAGGCCTGTTGGGATTGAGGTAATTAGGTGTTCTATTTGCTTCTTGGATTTGAGGGTCCAATTCTGTCCACAAGTTTGGGAAGTTCTCATCAACAATTTGTTTGAATGTATTCTCTGTTCCCTTCTCTCTTTCTTCTCCTTCTGGTATGCCCATTATTCTTATATTGCTCTTTCTGATGGAGTCAGAAAGTTCTTGTAGAGTTCTTTCATTTCTTTTAAGTCTCAAGTCTCTTTCTTCTTCCATCTGTGTCATTTCCAGGTTTCTATCTTCGATGTCACTGATTCTTTCCTCCATGTGGTCAACTCTACTACCAAAGCTGGTTATTTCATTCTTAATTTCTTCTATTGAGTTTTTAATCTCCAGAAATTCTATTTGGTTCTTTTTTAAAATTTCAATCTCTTTCATAAAATGCTCGTGTTGTTCTTTGATTGTGTTTTTAGGTTCATTAAACTGCCTTTCTGTGTTTTCTTGCATCTCGTTGAGTTTTTTCAGAACTGCAATCTTGAATTCTCTGTCATTTAAGTCACATATTTCCATATCTTTAAGTTCCTTTTCTGGAGAGTTTTCACTTTCTTTCTGAGCTGTCTTGTTTCCTTGGTTTTTCATGGCAATTACTGATTTATTATTTATCTTCCTAGACATCTACAGGAGTGGCTTCTGCAACAGGTTGATAGGAAGAGGTCTTTCACTTGTTTTCCAGTACTTGTCGGTAGAATGTTTTATTTTCTCTCCGACTGCAGCCTTTTTTTCTCTCTCTCTCACACGGTAGTGCTATGTTTTCTCTGCACTATTCCGGCTTCTCACACAATGAGGGGATTCCCTGGGAGACGGGCTTCTCTTCTGTTAATAGTTTGCCTGGGTATAAGGGCACAGTGTCCGTGTGGATATGCAGAGAGCTTTTGAAGTTCCAAAGCTCTTCCTGCACCAGATTCAGAGCCCATATGTTTCAGCAGCTCTGTTTACTCCTGCAGGGATCCTCCCAGATAGGTGGGGCCAGGGGCGGGGTGAGTTGTGAGAGGTGGCCCAGACCAATGGCAGCGACCACCACCACAGCCGGTCCTGCTTCCACAGCTCCCTCCCTTTTGCCGGAACTAGTTGGGCTGTGAATCTGTGTCTGCGGTCCACAGTTCTCAGAACAGCAAATAGTCTGTTCTTTTGATCTGACACTGCTACTGTTCCGCTTCTAGCACCGGGCAGGTGGGGGCGGGGTGAGCTCTGGGAGGGTAGGGAGGGGGCAGCTAGTCTCAGTGCCTAAGGTTTCCTTCCGTTCTCTGCTCGGCAGTGCAGGCTTAAACCACCATTTTCAGCCTTCTTCCCTCAGTCTTTTCTCCGAGGTCTCTGCCGTGAGCGTTGGGTTCAGCCGTGTTATATGCTGTCCCCTCAGCCCTGTGGGCCATAAGCGGAGCCCTAGCAGTCCGAGTTCTTCCCTCTCCCGCAGCTGCGGTAGTTCCAGGATGCAGCGAGCTCGGAACACTGAGCTAGGTGTGTGCTCTGTGCCTGCGGGCTCCGTCTCCACACTTCTCCCTTCCCTCCTTCCCACTCGAGCTATTCACCCACCTTTAGGTGAATTCAGTAGTGGGCCTCTTCGTCTTGTCTGTCTGCTGTGCAGCGAGTCCTTTGTGGAGTTATTGTTGTTCGATTAGTTGTAAATTCCAGGGGAGCTTTACAGAGGCTCCCCTCACGCCGCCATTTTGATCGCAAATGTCTATAGTCTTTATTTTAAAGTCTATTTTGTCTGTTATAAGTATTGCTGTTCCAGCTTTTTTTAAATTTTCGTTTCCATTTTCATGAAATAACTTTTTCTATCTCTTTACTTTCAGTTTGTATGTCTTTTGATTTGAAGTGAGTCTCTTCACATGTATGAGTTTTGTTTTCTTATTCATTCAGCCACCCTCTGTCTTTTTATTGGAGCATTTAATCCATTTACATTTAAAGTCATTGTTGATAGATACGTAGTTATTGCCATTTTATTATTCATATGTTTTATTTTTCTCTTTTCATCTTAAAGAAGTCCCTCTAAGATTCATTGTAATACTGCTTTGGTGGTGATGAACTCCTTTAGCTTTTCCTTATCTGGGAAGCTCCTTAACTGTCCTTCAATTCTAAATGGTGGCTTTGCTGGGTAGAGTAATCTTGGTTGTAGGTCTTTGCTTTTCATCACTTTGAATATTTTCTGCCAATCCCTTCTGGCCTGCAAATTTTCTCTTGAGAAATCAGCTGACAGCCTTAAAGGAGCTCCCTTGTAGGCAACTAACTGCTTTTCTCTTGCAGCTTTTAAAATGATTTCTTTGTCTTTAACCTTTGGCATTTTAATTATAATGTGTCTTGGTGTGGGTTCATCTTGTTTAAGACTCTCTGTGCTTCCTAGACTTGAATATCCATTTCCATTGCCAGGTTAGGGAAATTTTTCCTCATTATTTCTTCACATAGGTTTTCAATTCTTTGCTCTCTTTCTCTCTTCTCCTTCTGGTACTCCTATGATGCAAATGATGGTACACTTGGTATACTCCCAGAGGCTCCTTAACTCTCATTCTCCCAGAGGCTCATTTTTTTTTGGATTTTTTCTTTTTGCTGTTTTGTTTTGGTGTTCTCTGCTACCTTATCTTCTAAATTGCTGACTCAATCATCTGCTACTGTTGATTCCCTGTAATGTGTTCTTCATTTCAGGTATTTTCTTCATTTCTTTATTTCTCACTGGTTCTTTTATATATTTTCTATTTTCATTTTTATGTTTTCTATCTCTCTGTTGATGTTCTCCCTGAGTTCACTGAGCATCCTTATAACCAGTGTTTTGAACTCTGCATCTGATAGATTGCTTGTCTCCATTTTGTTCAGTTCTTTTTCTGGAGCTTTGTTCTGTTCTTTATTTGGGACATGCTTCTTTGTCTCCCCATTTTGGCTGCCTCCCTGTGTTTGTTTCTATGTGTTAGGTAGGGCTGCTATGCCTCAGTCTTAGTAGAGTGGCCTTAGTAGTAGGCATGCTGTAGTACCCAGTGGTGCAATGTCTCTTCTCTGGTTGGGTGTTCCAAGTGTCTCCCTTGAGTGGATTTTGTGTTTCCTCCTGTTATACCTGTGACTTGGTTGCTGCTTGTGTCAGTGGGAGTTATTGACCCTCAAGCTGATTGCTTGTGAGGACTGGCTGTGACTACAGTGAAGGAGCTGTTGTGCAGGTGCTGACCCTATGGAGCAGGATTTGCTTTAGCTACTCTGGTGCCTGCCCAGTTTGCCCTTTGAGTGAGTGGTCTTTGGAGGTGGCCAGGTAATGCTCCAGCTCAGTTCGTAGCTGGCCACTGGGCACACCAGCCCTAGGGCCATCTGAGAGGGGACCCACTGCAGGCCAATTTCAACCCAGCCTATTCCCTGCCCAGGGCCACCTGTCATGAGCCACAATGCAATCCGCAGATGGCTGCTACCTGTGTTATGCTTGTAGGTGCCTTGAGAGACCAAGCTGTGAACCCAGGCCGGCTGCCACTAGTTCCAGGCTTAGCGCTGCTCAGCCAGAGTTATGAGACATGCGGAAGCCAAATACTGCTACTTTGGGTTTTGTGAACCTTTGAGAGACTTTAGGTAAGTTTTCAGCATGAGCCAAGGCAGGCAGTTTGTACAAAAAAGCCACTAGAAGCAGCTTAGGTATGCCTGAAAGTTGTGCGGGCATGGTCTCAGAATCACCAAGGCAGAACCAATGGTGTTAGCCAGGTTGATCTAGACTCAGATATTGCTGCCTCCTGTGTCTGCATGCCAGGAGGGGGTGGGCTCAACAACAGCCAAAAAGGCTTTTACTAGCTCCTTCATCTGGGATAAAGCTGCACCTCCAGCCCTCACCCTTAGGCCAGACAACTTAGTTCCTCCCCATATGTCCCTGTCACCTGTCGAGCTGCTGCCCCCACACTGGAGCTCAGAGCAAGTCTGTCAGCAAGTAATCTATGCGCGGTCCGTTTCAAAGGAGCACCTAGGACTCCAGCCACCCTCTGTCTCATTCAGCCACAATCTCCTGTGGTTTTCACAACCAGAAATTATGGGAATTTCTCTCTCTGGCACTGGAACCCTAGGCAGGGGAGCCGGGTGTGGGGCTGGGACCCCTTGTTCCTCTGGGGGACCTCTGCAGCCAAGATATCCCTCCTGATTTTTAATGGTTACATGCAGGTGTAGTACTAAACACATTCTGTATCTCTGTCCCTCCTACCAGTCTCGAGGTGGCTTCTTCTGTATATCCTTAGTTGTAGGGCTTTGGTTTAGCAAGACTTCAGGTGATTTTCAGTGATGGTTGTTCTGTAATTTAGTTGTAATTTTGATGTGGTTGTGAGAGAAGGTAAGCACAGCATTTTCCCACACGGCCATCTTGACCAGAATCCTCATGCTCCTTTCACAACCCAAACCCACAACCACTCTTAGAAGATTCTCAAATCACGTAAAAAAAATTGACACTATTAACAAAACCCATTTTCACTGAAGTGTTTCTGTAGGAAAAAAAAAAATATATATATATATATACACACACACACACACACACACACACACACACATATATATATGTACATATATACATATATGTGGGGACAGAGCCAGGAGTGCAGTTTCCAGGCTCTCAGCCTCACATGGAAAGGTGCTGGCTTGTGTAGTAAATCGTCATCAACTGTGATCGGATGGCCATCAGCTGTGGCTAGTTGGCCGTCAGCTGTAATCAGTGAGCCATTGGCCACTAATATAACTGCTGTGGCTACGCTATCAGAAAAATGGGGGCTAGAAAAAAGATGGTGGCTGAGCTGGCAAGCATGGATTGCAGTTAGGATGGCGGAGTGCGGGTTGCAGATTGCAGAGACGTGGATGGCAGGTTGCAGAAAGTGTGGCTCCTGCCTCCAGTGTCTCAAACCCAGCCGCCAGCGAGACTATAATGGTATGACTCCCCTACCTATGGCTCCGTGGGTTTTCCTTTTTGTCCTCACCGTATCCTGCGTTCTTATGTGGGGAGCGAGACCAGAGACCCTGCGTGACACCCTGCATAACGCATGGTGCAGCGAACAGGGTCCCCCGCATGACTATATATATATCCACACACACATATATACAATTTTTTTTCTTCAAGAAATTTCCAATAGGATCAAGGGACCTGCAGGAACCTTAATTAGGCTCCTAGTGTGGTATAGCAGGTGGGGAGTGGAATGGAAGGGAAGAGGGTCCATAGTCTGGCCTGCTCACAAAGCACGCCCTCCCCAGCTGAAGACCCTCTGCTCTAGCCCTTAAGCAACGGAGATAGAAGCTTGCCTGCCTAACAGGAACTTAAAGGCCTCAACCCCCCAGGCCATTATTCCCTAATGTGTCCCCCACTTTACTGCTGTATTGGTCAGGTTTCTCCAGAGAACCAATATGATATATACTACCTATGAGAGAGAGGTTTATTTTAAGGAATTTGCCCACATGATTATGGAGGCTAGCAAGTTCAAAGTCTGTAGTGTGGGCCAGTGGGCTGGAAACCCAGGGGATAGCTAATGTTACAGTTGAAGGCTGCATGCTGGCAGAATTCCTTCTTGCTTGGGGAAGATAACTCTTTTGTTCTATCCAGGCTTTCAACTGATTGGATAAGGCCCCTCCACATTATGGCAGGCAATCTGCTTTACTCAGAGTCCACAAATTTAAATGTAACTCTCATCCAAAACTGCCTCACAGAAACATCCAGAATAATATTTGACCAAATATCTGGGCACCCTATAGTTCAGGCATATTGACATAAAATTAAGTATCACAACTGCTAAAATCAGGGCAAGCCTTCCCTAGTATACCACCCTTAACCCCACTGTTTTTTAACTGGTAGTCTTTCAAAATTCCCAGATTCAAAATATTACATTCTAGCACATTCTAACTTATTTAAGAGTTAAAGATTTTTTTCATGGTTGTAATCCCTTCTACTTATTTGACACACAGAAGCATCATAATGTACTGTGGGGAGAGGATGGTTTCATACAGCTGTTCTCAATTTTTTGCTTTCAGGACCTTTTTACACTGTTAAAATTTAAGAATGTAAAAGCTTTTATTTACATGGGTCATAGTTCTAGACACTCTCCTATAGATACATATATCATGTTAGAAATGAAAAATGGACATTTAAAAATGTTTATACATTTCTTTCAAAATAACAATGCTAACAAGTATGTTAGCTTAGGTAACATATCTTATGAAAAATATCTGTTTTCCAAAAGAAAAGTAACATCACTCTTTTACATTTTTGCAAATC
The DNA here is from genome assembly GCF_036562045.2 of Rhinolophus sinicus. Classification (NCBI taxonomy): domain Eukaryota; kingdom Metazoa; phylum Chordata; class Mammalia; order Chiroptera; family Rhinolophidae; genus Rhinolophus; species Rhinolophus sinicus. The sequence goes on along the minus strand of NC_133753.1, from coordinate 147,045,953 downwards.
TCTTTAATGCCTGGCTTAGTAGAAAATAGAAGGATTCTCATATCTGCTTCTGCATTTAACCTGTTCTGCTATGTTGTTTTGAGTAAAGTATATGATGAAAACAGCCTCATACAAAGATGTAGCTGGAAAAGAAAAGACTTGTCCAGGACTCTTTGGACCACACATTGAGAACCGCTGGTTTCATAGAACCACCTCTTCCTGTGAGGCCTCAAGTCCTGGTCTGTGCTTTGTCAGTAACCAGCTTTGTCACCTTAGGCAAGTCAGTAAACCATTTTGGACTGTAGCTTCCTCAGCTAAACAATGAAAAGAATTAACATAGTGCCGAATACCTACTATGTGCTAGGCACAGTGTATGTATCATTTAATTGAATCTTTATAACAGTCCACAATGTAAGCAGTTTTGTGTTGGTAAATGCTTAGCACCTGGGGAGGAATTGGTCCAAGACACTCATATGGATGTGTCTTATATTGCGAAATGGGACATGGAGACCCAGAATGACACACCAATTTAATCTACTGCCTATGGTGACCAAAGCGCACCCTGATTGCTTCTTTACGATAGAGGACGGTGATTTGGCATGAGATACTAATCCAGGCACCTGATTTTCCCATAAACCCTCCTACTGAATTAATAGAATTTTTTGGTGTGCCATAAAATACATTCAATAGATTGTGTTTGGCATTAAATTACTGGTTTCTGTTTCTGGCTCTCCTCTTCCTCCACTCTAGGAGTGAAAGAAGGAGCAAGTTCCTGAGGAGAAAAGGCAGGTGTGTGCTGGGGGGATGAGATGCAGCAGAAGAGAAGAACCAAATTTGAGTTTGAATGGTGATGTAGGTTACACCAGAAGTGAAGGGTTGGGGTTAGGGTTAGCCATGCCCATAAAGGTCAGGGGGTTAGGGTTAGCATGTTGGACTGGGGGAGTCCAGATGTGTAGTAGTTGCAATTTCTGTGGAATAAATAATTCCACCATGGCCAACTTCAAGTTACCAACCTGATATTTAAACAAGGAGTTGGGAAGAGATACACACAATTGGCTTTCATGGGCCAGTGCCCATGTGAGCCTCTCCTTTTTACAGAAGGGAGAAACTGAGGCTTAAGAGATTAAAGGACTTCACCGAGAACATACAAGAACAAATACATCCCTGGTATACTAAAGAAAGTAAATTTCAGATTATATTTAGTATAAACTCAGTCACATAAAAAAACACATCTGTGTATACATTAACTGTATGTAAATGATAGAAAAAAGTCCAGATAGCTACACACCAAACTACGCATATTGATTTATTTGGGAGAAGGGAATGAAACACAAATTAAGATGATAAAGAATTTTAGTTTTTATTCTCTATATTTCTGTATTGTTTTCATCTTTTTTTAAAACCATAAGCCTGTAATTATGCGTTCCTAGCATAATTTAAAATAAAACATTTTTCAAAGAGACTTGGGGATATGATTAGATATTTAATTATATAGCCTTAACATATATGATTTAAAAATTTCAGTAGTGGTCTTCGGAGGGAACTGGCAAGCATTGGAACATCAGAGAAAGATATATATATATATATATATATATATATATATATAGAGAGAGAGAGAGAGAGAGAGAGAGAGAGAGAGAGAAATTGAAAGAGAAAAAGACTATATATAGATATAGTACCTCCTCTGCCAGGTCCCTTAGCAATTCTCTTTTCAAATAATTTCTCTCCAGTGGCTAAACTTGAAGTATTGAACATAAAATGTCTAATGTTCTCTAGTTAATTGGAAAGGCCAGTAGCTTTTTGAGTAGAGTAGTATTAAAATGAACCTTGAATCCCATATATAAGCCAGGGCTCAGGTCTTAGTTTGTCGATACTTACTGAACCACTTAGCTCAACTGGCTAAATCTGAGGCAAGCACAAAACAAGCTTCAAATTGTTAACCTCTTTTTCCCCAGGTGTGTGTGTGTCTGCGCGCGCGCGCACGCGCGCGCCTGTGCATGTGTTGGTGGCGATGCTTTTGGTAACTTAGGCTAAGTAAGGAAACACATCCCACCAAAATAGTTTTCTCACATTCCACAAATTAATGATTAACTTGTCCTGATAAATTCTTCTTCTAAGGGTAAGAGTCATCAATACATTAGCCTAAATTCATATAACTTGGCAATTGTCTTCGTTTTTTCCTTACAACAAAAGCTTAAAGAATAGAAAAATTAATTAGAAAGGAGGGAAAAAGGTTTTTTTTAGTATGGGGCACCAAATCTGGGCAGGGGGACAGACGTCTATAGTGGAAAGGCAGCCTGGGTGTGAATCTAAGCTTTGTCATTTGCTAGTTTTATTTCCTAGGGTAAATTCCTTAACCTCTCAGATGCCAAATTTCCTTTACCATAAAGTAGGGATTGTATAAATTGCAGATTGTTGTAAAGGACCTGGCATAGGCCTGATACATAGTGACTGTGCGATAAATAGTAGTTATAATTTGGACAGCAAGAAAAGGTAGCCAAAAGACTTGATGGAAACACTCTGAACATACATTTACATAAGCTTCAACTCCATAAATACCTTTTAATTTAAAGGCCTGTAGTTTAGACTATCATTCAGTTATCAAAGTTGAAGCCAGCTACTTTCTCCAAATGGAGTACTTAGTGTACGTATAATGAGAGCTGAAAGGTACAGAAAGGGATATGGAAAGAAGACAAAGAAAAACACTATCCTGTCATTACAGAGGGACCCTACAATACCTGTTCCTCAACTGTATGCCTATGTGCAAGAGGAGCTAAAGGGTGGGTAATGGCCCTTCACCAGACCCCTTTAACTCCGGGGTGGGGAGGTCAAGCCCAGTGGGCAGTCCAGGAAAGTTGGCTCCCAATGCCATCTTTCTAGAGTAATATTATGGCATGTTAATGCGTACTGTGCCTCACCCATAAATAGCAATGATGGCACTGATAGCAAATTAAATGAGGGAGGCCAGTCCTCCGCAGGAGCTCTCATGTCAAGTACAGGGCATTTGCACTGAGAAGAATGGAATGTGTGAAAGGCAGAGCTAGCAGACAGCAGAGAGAGAGATTAGTTTCTGTCATCAGTCAACGCTGACACTGGGCATTTCTGAGATTGTTGTGATGGTCAAGGAAAAAACCCTCAGAGGAGAAAATGAATCTTTTGGAAAGATGTGAGGTTGCTTAATCCGGAAGACAGAGGAGGGGTTTGAAGGAGGAGAATAAGGCTGGAGTGATGGGAGAGAAAGATTACTCAGAGAGGAATTTGAACTAACTGAAGCAAAGAGAGGAAGGAAATGAGTTTGCAATAGTTGAGGTACAGCTTGATGAAGGTGATGTGCTGATGGTGATGACAATGATTTTAAAGATTATAAAGAGTATAACGTTAAACTACCCTCACAGCTAACAAATTACTTTCACATTCATTCTTTCACTTATTTCTCCCTGTAGTGCCCTGGGGGTACATAGAGATGGTAAACAAATCATCAGAATTCACCACTGAATGCATTTTTTAAAAACTGTCAATATCAGAGCTGGGCATGGGTGCAGGGCTGGGGGAGGTAGAATGTCAAATATCAAGTTTCTAAACTAGATTCATCACAAATTTAAATGTGTTCTTAAGTGTCTGAGGAAACAAAGACTTTGCGATTAGAACAGTTAACTATATGGTTTTTCTAGGACCATGAATTAGCCATCACAAAAGGTGTCTCTTAATACCAGTCAGGTAGAAGCTCCACATTCCAGATAGCAATGGTGAAAATCCAATCCACTCAACAGTGGTCATCCAACCTCAGTAAACTATCTGTGCACTGGCCATTTTTCCCCCTCTACTAAACATTATTGTAAAATACTTGAAAGTATAAATTAAAATAGTTACTGTAAAAGCAGACATTCAAAATTAAAATAAAAATGGCAAGGACAACTGCTAGTCAAAGAATTGTAGATTCAACAACTTACATTTCACTCCACATTGATTCCGCTGAAGGAATTTAACACAATTTTTCCCATTCTAACTCAAAAATTAATTTCTGTATATCATCCTTGAGATTTGGATTGGGTATGAAAAGGAGAAAACTGTGAAGATCTTACATGAATTAATCAACCAAGAGTTCAGACACTGGGGACTGAAGATTAAACTTTATACTTTAGAAACCCAAGGACAGTACTTTTTCTGGTGAATGTACCTCACATCAAAAAAAAACCTCTGCTGAGTTTGGGGACTATAATCAATAACGTTGTAAAGATTTTGTAGGGTATCTGATGGACACTTGTCTTATTAGGGAGACCACTTCATGGACGGTGTAGGTACCTGACCACTGCAGTGTACACCTGAAGCTGAAGCTGAATAATAATGAATGTCAACTATAATTTCATATATATAGTCACAGGATGTGGAGTACAGCATAAGGAATAGAATCAGTGGAACTGTAACAGCTACATACGATGTCAGAGGGGTGGTAGATTGGGGGAGGGGAGTTATCACTGTGTGAGGGGTGTAAATGTCTAACTATTACATTGTTTTCTACACTTGAAATAATAATAATTTAAAAAAAACCTCTGCTGATATATCTGTCTCATTTACAGCATTCAAGTGAGGAGGTAATCTTTATGCTATCCCAATGAGAAAGTAAAAAGAGGTTAAACAATTTATAGATAAGTCAAAGAGGCATCAGAGTTAGAACAGTATGGCGCCAGTCCTCGGATTATCTGCAGTCTAGAAGCAAAGGTAATTTCATCCCTCTGTCCATTCATGTTAAAGCCCATAGAGGATGAGACATTTCAGCCTTAAAAACTCAGAGACAGAAAGTTGTTATTATCCATGGGGTTTTGGTATTCAGAAAGAAACTTTGAAGACCGTAGTCATTGCTGTGTTATTTTAGGAGTAAGAGTGCTTTCACAAACCTATGACCATCTCTGTCTACTGCTGACAGCTTGTTAAAGCTGTCAGCCACTGCTGGGTGGAATTCAGTCTGCAAAATAAGATACAAGTACAAGGCTTGCAAATAGGTTCATCCGCCCTGGTCTTCCTCAGGCCCAGGCGGAAGTATTCTACGGGCCTAAGATATGGGTTAGCCTACATGCCTCACTGCATGGTAAAAGCTTTGTAAGACTTGCCTATTTCAAATATCATAGAGTATCAGAGCTTTTTCCAGAGAAAAAATATTTTTAAAAAGTGTGAACAAATGAACCCATAGGATCTGCCAGTCTTCCTTGCTTTCAAGCACCAGTTGACATATGAAACAGTCCAGAATACCACCTGCTATGATTAGGGGTTGGGTTCCACATCCCATGGAGTGAGCAAACTTTTCATTCTGTCATACGAAATTGAGTTGGTAGACTTGACGTAACAGGGATACCCAGGCTAAGTCATTCTGTTCTAGACTTTAAGACCCTTGAGGACAATTTTTTTCCCTGTACTCCTCTCTAAAACTTCTATATTACTGAGCCTGTGGTAGTTATTTTTTTATGTATTCAGTCAACAATTACTATACACCTCCTCTTTGGTTAGTCAGGGTGAACAAAAAAGTGTAAGTTGTGGTCTTTGCCAAAGACTTCACAGTAGAACTGAGCTTATAAGAAAAAGCTTTAAAAATGTGCAAATACAATATTATACAAGGAAAGTCTGTATCTAAGTATTAAGAGGAGCGTGATGGTAAGACTGGAAACATTACAGGGAAGTAGCTTTCTCCGTTTTTCAGCGCTTTCCAAATATTCCATTCCTTCATTCTTCCTCTATGTGGAAAACCCCAAATAAAACAGAATCTGTTCACTTCTGGGAAGATGGAGTAGACAGAGTTTTCCCTGTTCCTCCCACTAACTACAGTTAAAAGCCCTGGGCATTATATATGAAGCAGACTTAAGAAGACCCTGAAAGGCAGAGAGAAGAAAGGAAACTTAATGGGGACGTCAGGATCTGAAGAATGAAGTGGTGGTGAGTGCCCCAGGTTTCTTTATGCTCATTTATCCAAGACTTGGAGCTGAAGAAGCCAGGAACTCAGAAACACCAATGGGCACAGATGAAAAAAGCTCCAACAAAAGCCTGTTCTCTAGTCTAGCCAAAGGACAAGGAAAGGGGCAGCCAGGAAAGACGAAACTTTTAGACACCAACTGCTCTATTCTAGCCAAACACCAAAGAAAAAACTATCAATATCAGAACTGGGCATGGGTGCCCATCCCACAGCAACAAAAGTCAAGTGGGACTCAAGACTTCCACCCTCATTAGGCTGTAATGAGGCACCCCTGATACCCTTGCTCGGTGGGGTCAGAGAAGGCAAAACAGGGAGCCAGGAGGATCATTGGCACTGGCCAGTAACGAGACCTGTGATAGTAGGCTATCATTTTGCAAGATGTTCCCTGGTATCCTGAGGAAGAGGTATGTGGGATCTCTCTGAATTATCTTACCACTCACTACATATGAAGCTACAATTATCTCAAAATAAAGAGTTTAATTAAAAAAGGAATTGAGTCATTTTTGACACTTAGGATGCCTCTACTGGGAGAGAAAATTTTATTCCTAGAATAATCCAAAATAATATAAAAGTTAGGGATGTGTATTATTTTCCTGTGGCAGGTGTAACAAGTTACCACAAACTTGATAATTCAAAGCGTCAGGAATTCATTCCCTGACAGTTCTGGAGGCCAGAGTTCTGAAATTAATGTCACTGGGTGGAAATCAGGGTATCGGCAGCTCCCGTGGCTGCTGGCATTCCTTGGCTTGTGGCCGCATCACTCCCATCTTCAAATCTTTTTCTACTTCATCTTCACATGGCCTTCCCCTTTGTGTGTATATTAACCCCCCCTCCGCCTCCCTCATAAAGACGCTTTGTGTGACAGTATTTAGAGCCCACCCAGTAATCCCAGGGTGATCTCTCCTTCTCAAATTCCTCAACTTAATCATACCTCCAAGATCCTTTTTCATTGTAAGGTTACATTTACAGGTCTAAGAATTAGAACCTGATATTATCAGAATATCTTATTATCAGGATAAAATATTATTCTTCCCCTCACAGTGTGCTAAGCAATCCATTGTGTGAATGTGGTGTAGTGTAGTCAACAAATCTACAATTTACAGAACACTCGGAGTGTGTTGTTTTTCTTTACTATAAAAGCATATTTCGGCCCTAACAAATATTTGTTTGAGCATCTTCTCTGTGTCAGCTTCTGTTCTAGGCACCAGGGATAAATAAATCAGTGAACAAAACAAGCAAAAAAATCCCTCCATGGTATTTATATCCTAGTGGGAAAGGAGGGACATGGGCGATAAATGAATGAGTAAAACCACATAGAATGTCAGTGGCTGATAAATGCCATAGAGAAAAATCAAGCCAGGGAGGAGAAGGAGAAGTATTAAGGAGCTGCGTATTACAATTTTAAATAAGAGGACCAAGGATGATCTCCCTGAGAAGGTGACTGACATCTGAGCAAAGACCTGAATAGGATGGGTGTGGGTGGGAAACAAGCCCTATGTTTGTTATCTTGAATTGCAGTGTGGCCGGAGCAACAGAAAGTGCAAAGGCCTGAAGAACAGCAGGGAGTCAGGGTGGCTGGAATAGAGTGCGGAGAGGATGGTAGGGGCTGAGATGTATGTCTTACAACCATTCTCTACTTATGTTTAGATGGGATTGAGACGAGGACTATTAATTTGTGAATGTTCCCATTCTTTACTTCCCTGATAATTTCAGCCTCCCCCACTCCTCTGCCCTTAGGGAAGACATATTCTTGGTCTTCTTGGTCCAAAGGGAGAGAGGAGAGAGAGTTGCCTGGGCTAGAGTGGAAGGAGTACTTTAGGATAGTCTTTGAGGAGCTGAGCTTCAAAATACAGGGGCAGCGAATAAGGGCAGAGGATGAAAAGGGATCTATAATTTTGTGAGTCCATCCTTTCCATGGTGTCTGACACAAACAAGTAAAGGGTACGAGTTATTTTGAAATTACTTTGAAGTATGGATTTAGTTTGAATTACATGAACTATATATTCTAAGACACCATTTGGGAACTGAACTTCATGGGTCATGCCTTTTCTCAGGATAAATTCCTACAAGCACAATTGCTGGGCCAAAAGAAACTCTTTAAATTTTGATACACAATATCAGATTCCCCCCAGAAAGGTTAAGTGATTTTATACCCCCAACAACTTGTTCCCCACAAGCTCACCATATTGAGTATTAGCACTCTTAATCTTTATCAATATGATATAGGAAGAATGTCTCAATAGTATTTGAAAACTTTGCATCTTGGAAATGTAAGGGCAATGTCTTTTCCTAAGTTTATGGCCCATTGGTATTTTCTCTTTGGCAAGTTGTTTATGTCCTTTGCCCTGTTTTCTATGGAATATGCATCTTTCCTTATTGAATTTGTTAAAACCATTTGTATTTGGGGAATATTGTGCTTTGGCTTGTAAAACGCTGCAAGTAGGTTTCCCAGTATATTGTCAGGGGTTCTTGGGTACATGCAACAGAAAGTGACTGGCTCATTCCTGCAGAAAATGAATGTTTTGAAAGGAGATTTGGTAGATCGCAGCATCACTGGAAAAGCTAGAAAACTGGACTGTGAAAACAGAGCAGCACCAAGGGAGGCAGGCAGACAGCAGCCCAAACCACACTTAGGCATAGCCTGGTAAGGACCCCGCTAATACAGACACTAGATGCTAAAAGCCAGTCCAGGCACCTTTGTCCCCACTGGCCTTGCAGACTTGCTGCTGCTGCCACCAAAATGGAATGTCCTCTACCCCAGATTCAGGGTCCTGAGCCAGAGTATCTAGTTGCTGAGCCTCTGTCACAGCCTGCAGCCTAGTTGCCAAGGAGTTGAAAAGGTGAATAAGGGGACTTTTCATGTCCTGTGGTGGAAAGTGGACACTGTGTTTCATCCAGAGTCATAAGAGTGGAGAATTTCCCAAACATAAGAAGGGGAAGTCAGAGGCTGGGCAGAGAGAGAGAGATGAGATAGATAGATAGATAGATAGATAGATAGATAGATAGATAGATAGATAGACTTATAACCAGCTTGTTTAACTTTTAATTTTGTTTATAGTAGCCTTAGTTTTACAGAGAATTTAATTGTTTGGTGGGTGTAATCTAAAAATATCTTCCTTTATGATTTCTGATCTTAACAACTGTACTGTGACCTTTGCCCTCTCCACCTTCCTGCACCCTCCCACCTGAACCAATTAGGCCTGCATTTTTTCTTTTTAAGGACTTTGTGCTTGTACCAAGGGCGTCACAGACTATCCTTTGAGTTTTAGGCAGCTCTGATGTCCCAGGCCTTCCTCTCATGTCAGAGGTGTCCTTCACCATGAGACACGTGTGGTTCTGCTCTGGACCTGAAGCTGATTATCTTAGGTGGCGGCCCTATCACCTTTTAGGTTGGGAATCTGTTGCCTCTCAAAAATGTATAACATTGTACCTTTGAGACAGGGGAATTTTTTTGACCTGTTCATCAAATGTGTGCTTTCATGACTAAGGAGTCCCCTAACTCTCCTACTGTGCTAGGTATATTTTATTACTCAGTTAGTTTCAATTGGCCTAGCCAAACGTTGTGGGATAGTTGACATTTCGATATCTTAGGCATTAAATTGAAAAGCATCTAGTGGCTCAGTTTCATACAGAAAGCCTAAGTTTCCCTTTCCTACTCAGAAGGATATGGCACAGTCTTAAGGACACTGTGAATATATTTTTACTGCTCTTTGAGGGGCTTAGTCATCTTTGCTCTTCTTGTTTACATGGTTAGAAGCCTGTCTACACATGCCGAACAGACCAGTAACCCTAATGTGTGCTTGTGCAGAGGAGCTTCTGGGTGATTCTCTGCTCATTCAGTGTATCTTCAGAAAGCTGAAATGCTGGTGCTCTGTAATGGCCCCCTCCAGACGCAGCTGTGGAAAAGGGGAATGAATTAGCAGGTATGAAAATGATGTGGCCACACTCTGTCACAGCTAGGGCACTCTTTGAAGGGAATTCCCAGCATGGCGCCATCAGGGATGGAGCTTGGGCCATTGCAGTCAGAGCTATGCCTGGAGTTGCTGGATTCCAGATTCGGGACATCCAATGTCGGTGAGCAAGAGGCTTGGAGACCAAAGTCCCTGTGGATGATGGAGGGAACCCTGTCAGAGAGATAGCATCTGGAATGTTTGGAACTAGGCATTGGGCAGCATCCCAAGCAGAGATCCAGGGTGGAGAGGCCTGTGATTGGGTAGAAGGAGCAGGGCTACTGGCCTAGGGCTCAGGAGCAGGGCACCAGTCCCCGGGAGTCTGTAGTGAGGGCCCCATCAGCACAGCAGACAGAACAAGTTGGAGACTTGATCTTTAGAATGGGAGCACAAGCTAGGGGCTGAGACGGAGGACTAAAGGAGAAGCTTATTAGGAGGGAAGTAGTTAGGTGCATGGCCTGTACAACGAGCCTGCTTGGGTTCAGAGCTTCATTCTGTCACTCATTACCTGTGTGACTTTGGCCAAGTTGCTTAGCCTCTCTGTGCCTCAGTTTCCTCATCTGAGGAGTTTCTCATCTATAAACTGAAACGAATACCAATGCCTTACTCATTGGGTTTTTGTGAGAAATAAATGAATGGATGTATGTAAAGTGCTTAGAACAGGGCGAGCACAGAGTAGGTGTTTAAAAATGTTAGTTACTATTATTATCAGAACTGACACAAATAACCAAAGCAGAAGAAGCCGCAGGGTGGTCCTTAGGTGGAACCACCAGAGTTATTCTTGCTCTTCAGTTCCTTCTGAGAAACCATAAGATTGGTCACAGGTTTCGGGGGGAGGCTAAGCTTCCAGATTGGGGTCACAGGGTAGAAGGGAATTGCAGAGGAAAGGAGCCAGGCAAACTCTTACAAGTGTAGGTGGGAGTGTGGCATTTTCTGTTTTGGCAAACTGTCATTGTGCCCTATGGCTTGTCCAGAATCTTTGGGCTCCCTGAGGCCCATGCTAGAGATGTGAGTAGTGAGAGAGAAGAGTCTGGAAGGCCCTCTGCTGTCCTGGGGGCTCTGTCAGAGTCTGGCTTCTTGAAATCTCCAAGGTATGCCGTGGCTGTAAGAAATATCATCTGCCTCTAGCCTCAGGCTGGCTCTCTTCGTAGGCTGCAGGTCCCCAAGTGAAGATGGAATTTGAGGCATTAAAGTACATAGTGCAGACTCTGTTTCACAAGTCCTGCCCTCGTGGATCCCTCTCATACACGTACAGACAAAACAGGGCTTTAAAGATGAGTTCTTTACAATACCAATAATGGCTACCATTGTTGGAGAGTTTAATCACGTGCCAAGGCATTGTGTATGTACCTGAGTGCCACACATTGATTACCTACCTCATTGAGTCCTCATCACGCTGTGTGAGGGAAGTGCTACCACTGTTCCCATTCTGCAGATGAGGAAACGGGCTCAGGAGTGTTTACTAGCTAGCTAAGGTCAAATGGCCAGCAAATAGAGCCAGAATTCCAGTTCCCATAGGTCAGTATTCGAGCCTGAGCTTTTAATGAGAAGCTTATTAAAAATGCTGGGGACTTGCCATATGAAAGGAAATACTACATTTTGACTGAAGTATGTGCTGTTTGCTCCCTTCCATGGTGAGCTGACACCAACTTGAAACATTTGCTATTCCTGGGCGGCATCTGTTTTGGATCTCCAAGGACTTTGATTCACTCTGTGGAGACTCTCTCTGGGAGAGGCCAAAGTTCCTTATAGCTTCTGGGATCACAAAACCCTGTTCAACAAGATCCCTCAGGCCCAGGTCCCTAAAAACTGTGTAATAAATTTACCATCAAAACAATCTCACTGGGTCCCTCTGAGACCATTATGCTACAAACAAAGGTAACATGATATTCCGATAAATATTTCTCCTGTGAAGTCATTAAGGTTTCCCCCCTACACTATACTCTATTCTTCAAATTTAATATAATTTCATAGTTCCCCTAAATCATTCATGAGTATATACACAACATTCAAATGTTCCACATCCTGTCATTTGAATAAGAATAATTATTAAAGTTTAGGCTGAGTCTAAAATGCAAAAGCATTTTACTGTTTTTATTATTAAAAATGCCGTAATGAAATTTAAAATGTTATAGTAATTATCTTTTCATTGCACAAACCTACATTGTCAACTATGCCACATTAAAATGTTAAATCACTATTTTAATATCAAATTACAGAGAGAGGAGAGAGAGAGAAACTGCCAAACTTCGTCTTATGTGCAGTGTATTTCTCTGCAACGTTCTACTACACATAGTCTGTCATGGTCGAGAGGACTGCATTACACAGGCAACACCACAAATTTTGGAAGTCTCCAAATTGAAACAACCAGGAGGTCTAGGGAATATGTGCTGCTTCGTCATTTTAAAAAATTGGAATAATTAGCTATTTTTCGGGGTGTTCCAACCCAAGTCTGTAGGACATCAGCGGAAGCTAGCAAAAGCCGAGCTTGTGAAAATGCAATGATTTAGGGAAGCCATTCTGCAGCTTGTACGCTTTGGGCCCCACTGCTGTGGTCTCTGCTACTCGTGGCCAGCTGCCTTGGGCTGTCACTGCTGGAAGCGACTCACAGTAGAACATCAGGGCTGCTTGTGTTGCCCTGCGACACGTATTCATGAGGACAAGGTGTGGAGAGGAGAGATACAACGGACATCCAGGCTCTTGCCTTTCAGTGACTCCAGGATGGTTCTCACAATATTATTAATATCTGTAAAACCGAGCTACATGTCTTGATTGCACTGCATATAATCATTACACAGAAGACTTTGACCTGGGGCTTTGTCCCATTAGGTGGTTAAAAAACAAACAAAGCACATTTTTACTAGATTTCCTGAGGAGCTAATTGTATATGACTCTAGTTGCTTATGGGAAACTATCAGATGGGGTTCACATTAAGTCAGGAACTCACTTTGGAAACTTTGAAATCACACAATCTTATTATCTATGCAGTTTTTAAAAATGAGCTTGTTATTGTCAAAACTAAGCATTATCTGAATAGTACCAACAGGTTATATGATAAACCAATCGGACTGTTAATGGAGATTGTCAAGTCAGAAACTAGTTATCTTGTGCGTTGCCTAATTGATGTATACTGATGTTATTTACATTAATACATCAAATCAGCCTTAAAGGGTGCTACAAATTGAAAGCTTATAACCTAAAAGAAATTTATTAAGAGTGTCCTATAGTGAAGAAGTAATTCCTTTTACCTACCCACTCACCACTATCCCCCCACTCCTGCCATATTAACATCTTTGTTTAGTTCCTGGGTGTCTTAGGTTTGATTCCCCAGGAAACAGATAGAGATGAAGACATGTATACAAGAATTTTATCAGGGTGTGCTTTGGAAAACAACACTTCTAAGTGAGTGAAGAAAGCAGGATGGGGCAGGAGGAGAAGTTGAAATGTGATGCAGTTGCAACAAGGCCTCAGCCAATCCCACTGGGAGCTTGAATGTGGATGGCTCATCAGACAGGTCCTCAAACTGAGGCAAGGGAGCTAGGACTGGGTACCCCTCATCAGCCAGTTACTGGATGTGAGCTACCCCTGTGGGAAAACAAAACAAAACAAAACAAAACAAAACAAAAAAAACCCCACATAATTTTGGGCAAGGCAGCCCCTTTGGCTAAGGGAAGTTCCTGGAGATGGACTCAGCTATGAGCCGTCAACAGGTAACACCCTAATAACTGGTAGAGTAAGTGTAAGTGGCACACCACAGAGCCCAATACCCTGGGTAACACCACAATTCACCAGGTGGGAACTAAACTCAGCATCCTCTTAACAAGTTAAATTTTCCTTCTGACTTTCCTCTCTTTGTTATCAGCATCACCATTTTTCCTTACCCAAGGTAGTAGATAGAAATCTGAAGATTTCTAAAAATTGCCTCGGGCAATTTTTAACAGTCTGTCACATTTAATTTCCAGCATATTTATCCTTTTAAACAATTTTAAATAATTCACTACAAAGTGAAATCTGGCATAAGTCCTATCTGTCTTTTACTCTCTGAATTACTGAAGAAGCCAAAACAACAGATTTCTAGGCAGTTTCTAGGGCCTGGGTTGGGGACTGGTGATATAATTAAGGAATCGGGAAGTGGCTGTCTCTTCTTCCTATTTTAGAGAAGAAAGCTGAGTCCTTGGTTGGGCAAATAAATATTCAACTATTCTCTGGAAGTCTAACTCTGTTTATAAGAATGCAAATGAATGACTTTGAAAGAGAATGTTGTTATTTTGTGTAAAAAAAATTTTTTAGCATGAGCTAAATGTTTTCAGAGATTGAGAGTTTTCAAAAACCTAGCTAGTAATTGTGGGTACAACCTTCCCTTCCACTAGTATAACTATGCTGTCAGAGACCTAGCTGCCACTCCAAACACTGTCCTCGAAGTACTCACAGGGAAACACAGGGGATATTAAATTATCATGTAATTAAATTAAATTATCACTTTGCAATCCCACCAATAAGGATAAAATGGCACTTCTGTTATGAATCCTTGTTTGCAAATCCTTTTACTTTGGGATGAGAACTCCATCCTGGCAGAAGCAGTTTTGGCTTAAAGGTGAAGCTGAAGATTAGATGATTATACAAGGGTTCTTGCACCCAGAGGATTCTAAGGACAAAAATTAGAACTCATTTGTTTTTTAAGATTTCTAATGTTTTGTTTTTGAATAATTCTACTTGCCCAAAACATGGGTCTATATTGTACATATTGATAAGTTCACATTGTAAATATAAATCTTTTTGAAATCTATTTTGTTGTTGAGTAGTAAGTGGGATATTTTAATGTTAGGAGCTTTCAGATATGAAAAGAAGTATCTATTTCTGAATGAATGAGCCAGAAACCAGTATTAATGGTTTGAAGCAAAAGCAGTGGAGGCCACCAGTTTCTGTTATCTCTTCCACATCTCCTGCATGCACAGTGCTTACAAGATACCATAATGATGCTCACGGTGCAGAGAACACATGATCTCAGATTTCTATTATAACAGTATAAACAGGAAAACAGGACAGAAAAATGCTTGGGGTTCAGTTTTCCTCTTTAAGCCCACAAGATCTCTTAAGCAAGTCCCATTGGGTGCATGGAGAAGAAAGAAAATGTTCCTCCAAGAACCACCCCTAAAGTCTTGGGAGCAACAAAGAGCCCATGCAGCTGACACAAAGAAGTGCCCCCAAGTATACTTTAGATGTACGTGTTTGTGTCTGCACAGGAAAATGCATGTTCTCGTTGCAGGAATGCATTGCCTTGAATGAGCCATATGAGAGAACCCCGTAGCATGATTTCATCTGCCTTCCCCTTTTCCTTCATACTCTCTCTGGGATCTATTCGGATCACCCAAGTGGCAAGGGATGGATGCATCGTGGCACAGTGGCATCTCATAGTGGACACAGAGGCCTTGAATCCAGCATCCTTGGATCCAATAGTCTTCACTCAGGAATGCTTTGGAGAAACCATCTGAACAAGGGACTGTTGAAAGGATGGCTTAACACAGAAATACTCACACGTTAGCCTGCTTCAGCATCACCTGAAGGATTTGTTAAAACACAGATTCCTGGGCCTCATCCTGAGTTTCTGATTCAGCACACCTGGGGTGAAGCCTGAAAATGTGCATCTCTAACAAGTTCTCAGGTGATGCTGATGCTGCTGGTCCAGGGATCACACACTGAGAACCCGTGGTGTAAAGAGAAGAGAGCCTCCACCGTCCTCTTCTGAGGTCTTCAGATTCATTCCAGTTCCGAGCCCAGTGGTGAGGATGACTACCAGGAGGAGGTGAGTGAATGTCTTCAGGGAGGTGGTTGTAGGGTCCCGAGATGAGCCAACAATCGGAGATGGGAGCAGGGAGTGTGGAGTACATCTGGATGAGGACCTTGGGAAATCAGGCAAAAAAACTCCGTTTGCTCTTCTGCTTCTCTGCAAAAGGTATGGTAAAGTTATACAGGTACACCTCTTGTTATAGATGCAGCTTGTTTTGTCTGCACAAAATAGTGTTCCTGTTCCCTCAGGGAACTGCTTTTCCCCACTCCAACCATCGATTTCTGGTGGGTGTAGAATCTGATCATTATGCTCCTGGGCCACAGGGGGCGTTGTGTGACCTTACTTCCTTGCCAAATATTCCTATGGCACATGACCAAAGCCCAGCCAACCAGAGTTCTTCCCTGAAAAATTTGTAAGTTCTACTGGTAGGGAAAGTTTTCATTTGTTTCTGGTCACAGAGCTGTAAGAAGGGATTCAAGAGTTGCTATCAGCCATATCTTCTACCAGGTAGAATGTGCGAGAATGAAAAAGACAAAAGACAAAGAGGAGTGGAAGAGAACGGTGTGGAGCTATTTAGGTTCTGCAAAAATGTTTTCAGTTCTGCATTCTCTATTAGTCTTGTTCAGTCCCCACTCCTCTCTCATCGCCCCACCTCACCCACGTGTGTGGTTTTTGCTGTTGTTTACAGTGGTTTTAGTGTGTTTCTGTCACTTGCAAAGGAAAGCATACTGACTAGTATCCCTTTTGTAATCAATCCATCAAAGACAGAGGTAGAAAAAAGAAGCCATGGAAGGGTGTTGGTGATGGGATGCTCATGTGTATTGCCAGGCTCATGCAACTGCAAAGGCACAGAGTGTCACTCACGTCTCCCTAAGAAAAAGTGCAAGGATACATGTGGCTACTGAAAGGACCAAAAAGCCATGACAAGTTTAAGGCCAGCTACTTTCTTGGTCTCTCCCTCCTGCCTTCTCCTCTCTGTCATCTCCACTCTTCAGTGTCTGTCCCACTTCCATTTACTCCTATTTGATCAATACTCTCCTGACTTTCTCATCCAAATCCCAGGAGGTCAGCTAATTACACTGCTATTCCTACTGAGCAGGGCCCTTTGTTCTCGGCCACTTGTGGCTACTATTTCAATGAGGCATCATCTCCAGTCCTATCAGGGCTCCTCCTGAACAACAATAACAAAAGCTGGGGAATTTAGGGTTGTGTCCACTGTGAGACATGTGTCACAGAAGACCAGGAATGAAAAGTCACAGTATACAACATCAAACAAATATGAAATAAAAACATTTGCACCAGAAAATCGAAAGGGCATCAGCGAGGTGGGAATTGAGGAGATACAGTCCCACTTGCTGAAGGACTTGCTGAAGAGATCTGGGCCAGAGCCAAGTGCTTCCAGTCCGAGCAAAAGCATCACGACCAGGGTGAATATTTTTCAGCTCAGAAGCTTGAGGCCTGTCACAGCCATAGCAAAGCCACTGGCTCTGTACTGGGCTTGACTTCTACTAATGACTGGGGGAAATAAGATAGCCACACATATTCTAGCCTTTCCACCATCTCTCCAAAACATAGACCTGAGGGGGCGGTCCCTAATAAGTGACCTTGGGCAAGTTTCTTAGCTTCTGAAGCCTCCCTTTCCTCATCTAAAGATGGCATTAGCTGCTTTCATAGGGTTGTTGTGAAGAGCAAATAAGACAATGTCTGTGAAACAGCCTAGCTCCAGGCACAGATAAAGTGCTCTCTGAATATTAGTTATCATGGCTGTATCATCATCATCATCATTACCATCATCATTTTCATTATGATACTTTCAAGGTGAGTGAGTGTAATGTGACTCCAGGGCTACATTTGTGAACAAAGCTTATCTCTCTACCTGTTTGCTGATACTAGTCATTTTTTCAACAAACACCTCTCATTTACAGATTAAATTAAAATCTAAATATATTTAAATTGTACAGCTATAGATCCAAAGTGAACACTACTTCATATAATTTAGAAGGCTTTTATTTTAAAAAAAGAAGGGAGGAAGGAAGGAAGGAAAGAAAAAAGAAAGAGATGGATGGCAGGCAGGAACGGAGGGAGGGAGGAAGGAAGGAAGGAGGAAAGAAAATCACTGGTAAATGTCCTTTTCCACTTGTAAGATTTTATAATCAATTATAAAGGAGATTCCTATTTTAATTAAAGTACCAGTACAACAACAAACAGAAAAAGATACCAAAAATCATTTCATTCTGTAATATAAAATATCTGAGTATATTTACCTTATGTGAAATCATTCAGTTGGTCCAATATGCCCCTAGTATTATCAATAGTTTATTTGAAAAAGATATGAAAAGGTTGAGAGGATGTGATTTAAATATAATCTACAATTTTAAAATTTAATTTTACATATCATTATGCTGTTCCATTATATATGCAGGAAAAGGGAAGAACAGTATTCTTCAGACTTGAAAAAAATTAATCCATGTTTCTTGGCATGGACAACCAATGTTATATTTAAAATATACATATATAATGTGAGACCCATTATTTAATAACACTCATGAAATCTAGCTTGTTCACTTTGTAACTTACAATAAAGAAGTTGATCAAAGAAAACTACTTTCACTTTTTATTACATTGTTACCATTTTTATGGACAAAATTTTAAATGTATGATAAAAATCCAATATATAGTAATTGAAACATACAGTCTGACCTCACATGGCTCTGATAAATCTGTTCATTTCTGGCCATTTTCAGTGTTGCTATAGTGAACAGTGTTGACAAGTGGATGAAAAAAGCTTATAAATGGAATTCTGATCATAGATAAAACTGAACATAAACTATCTCCCAACATTTCTGCATGTTGGGAGGCCCGGTTTGTGCCACAGATGGCCATCTCCCAATAATACATAAAACATTTCTTGCTGGAGCTCGGCACACATTGTTGAATGCACAGGTCATTTGAACAGAACAATAATTCAATTCACTTAATAATGACCTCACTGGGAACAAACACAGACACACGATAATGCTGCTAGAGGAACAAAATCATACCAGAGTTTTAAAAATGAAATCCTTAAAAAGCTGCCATGCTTTCTTGTCAAACTAGCACTTAAATGTATTCAGTGTTTAGCGACGATGCAGGCTCACTGACTTTATTTTAGTCTCTTGAATTTTACTGCTGTATCTCTGTGCCATGTTTCTTCAGTTTTCAGGCTGGTAGCTTTCCTGGGAAGGTCATTGGTGCCCAGTGAACCCTCTGTTGGCTTATTGGCTGAGATCATTAGTAAAGAAGCCTTGAGTTCATTTTTTTCTTTTCTAATAGCTGAGATGGCAGTCCATGAAGAATGACTGTAGAAAGTTTTAGAAGTACACATGGGAATCATTTAACCAGACCAATAAAATCAGCTATTTATGTAAGTAAAAATTATTATAACCACAACCCAAAAAAAAGTCCATATTTTTTTTTAGAATAATTATTAGGTTTAAGGCTAATTTTATTTCTAGCTTATAAGGCTTAAAATTCAGGATTCCCTGCATTGGCAGAAATAAACGAACTCAACTAGGAGAAATCAGAATCCAGAGTGACCTCTTTTTAAACATCGCGATGCTTGCTAACAAGATCGCTTCATGTTTTCACACCAATAATACACATGGGATCAGGCCCCATCTACCCAGGATTTTTAGCCATGATGTTCATTTCTGCATTTTAAAACTAAGCACAAGT
Organism: Rhinolophus sinicus; assembly: GCF_036562045.2. Classification (NCBI taxonomy): domain Eukaryota; kingdom Metazoa; phylum Chordata; class Mammalia; order Chiroptera; family Rhinolophidae; genus Rhinolophus; species Rhinolophus sinicus. The sequence continues at coordinate 147,026,560 of NC_133753.1, read as the reverse complement.
GCTATTGAAATGAGACACTCTTCAAAAAAAGAAATGAGGCACCTTACTGTCAGAGCTCTAACTATTAATACAATGTTCTTTTGTTGTCCACATTTATTATAAAAGCACACTTAATAAAAAGCAGGAGCTTTAAATATGTTTTTGCTTAATGTATTTTATTAGAAAGATCTTTAAATTTTAGGATGCAAATCATAAACTTGCAAAATAGAAGGGTTAAAAAACAGAATGAAGATATAATCTATTCAAGTAATTCTCATTTTAATGTTGGAGAACGGGGATATTTGTGTAGGAATTTTGTCAACAATTATTTCCCCCTCGATCTATCCTGGAAGGGGTGAGAAAAAAATGAAATCTACTTTCCTTTAGAGTAATGCTTTTATGCTGGAGAAACACATTTCTTTATAGGAACTAACCCATTAGCTTATTTCTGTACCTGCCTCATCAATATCAGCTGGGATACCCTGTAATAGTTGCAATTTATTAACCTCTGCTGCATAAAAGCAGGAGAAAGAACACTCAGGTTATTTTTCCATGAAAATGGTAGTTAGGGGAAGGGGCATTTTAAGGATATACTGGTATGGGGGGGGGGAAGTGGAGGGAGTTAACAAAGCAACGTATATTTAAATTTTTGAAGCTTAAAGAGGAATCTATAATCCAAACAAGATACCCCTTTTTCCTTCTTCATCTTCCCCTCCCTCCTTTCACTGATATTTCTCCCAGAAAGCAGTCCTTGCCTCTAAAAGAACTTACTGTCTAAAGGAGAGAAAACGCAGAAGGTAAATGAATAAATGAATAAATGTAAAAGGCAACAGGTAATTTAGAGACCACGTTGGTATCGTAGGAGTTCTAAGAAACAGATCAGGAAAGTCTTCTTGAAGGAATCGTGAGGCATGTGTACCGCTCCAGCTCCTGTGATATATAATAGGTTGGATCACAGTTTTCTGTGAAGCTGAGGGGGGATTTCCCTTTACCTACTTCCCCTGGATGCTACTTTCTCTCTCCATCTTCCAAGATGCAGGAGATTCTTCTGCAGCTACACCCACCATTTCAGTGGCAACAGTTCGGCTTCTCAGTTCACCTGGAGCCTGCCTGAGAGCCAGGAAGGGTTTGCAGAGCCTGAGAAGAAAGCTGAAGGGTCCATGTACCTTCCTCTCAAAGGAAGAGAAGGGAGGTGGGACATAGGAAGCCATACTTCTCTCTGGGCTTAGTCACTTGGAAAGGGGGAGCTGGAGGGAGGAAAAATCCATTGAATACTGCTAACAATCACAGTAGTAACATTTACACAGCACTTTCTGTGCAGGGAACTATTCAAAGCACTTTGCATGGGTTATTAACTCAGGTGATCTTCAGAACAACCCAATGAGGAAGTACTATTAATATCCCCATTTTACAGATGCACAGAAATGCGAATTAACTTGCTTCAGATCACACAGCTATTTAATTGATATAGTTGGGACTTGAGCCCAGACACAGCCGGACTCCAGCACCTCTGCTCTTACATGGATCTCAACTCTGGGGCTGCACATTAGAATCACTTGGAGAGCTGCTAAACAATACTGATACCTGGGTCTCAATCCCAGAAATACGGATTTAATTGATCTATAGTGAGGCCTGGGGCAGGAGGACTTTTTAAATTTCCCTGGGAGATTCTCATGTGCAGCCAGGATTGCCAGCCATGCCATTCTACCTCTCAAGATCCTGTTACCTCAGTATCTCCGTACCTCTCCTGTCTTCCCTGTTACTCAGACTTAGGGTTTCCAGGCAGGAATTCCTGCCCATTCTCATGAAGTTTTTCACTTTACCTTTCTTGAATCCCGAGAAAAGTTGGTTGGGAAATCAGGAAAATTGGCTCCTTGAACCTAGGTGGTTGGTAGTATCGGCTGTCACTTTGTGGAAATGATTCATCATGGAGAACAGAAAACAGTTTATATCTCGGAATTTGGGAATGAGAAAGCAAAAAAAATTCCTGAAAATGGGTGGGAATTCCCTCCCAGAAACGCTACTCACACTGTTCTGCCCTCATCTTAGAATCTGCATGCTTCTTTTTTTTCTTCCCACACAAAATGGCCCTTGTGGTGGTTTTAAAATATGTCCACAAATTCTTTGTCATTCCTCTCTTCAAACGGTGGAGCCTAAGTCTCCTCCCCTTAATAGTGGGCTAGATGTAATGACTCTCTTATAATGAGTGGAATTTGGTGGAAGTGATGGTCTGACTTTCAAGACCAGGCCATTAAAGACATTGCAGCTTCCTCTTTGTCCGGCCTCATGAATTGTGGATTGCTTGCTCTGGGGGAATCTAGTAGCTATGTCATCATATTATTCAAACAGCCCTGTGGAGAGGACCTCATTGCAAGGAACTATGGACTCCTGTCAACAGCTAACGAAGAACTGAGGCCCTCCAGTGAGTGACCATTGAGCGAGCCAAATTGGGAGTGAATCTTCTAGATCCAGTCAATCCTCAAAATGACCATTGCCCCAGGTGACATCTTGAATGCCACTTCATGAGAGACCCTGAATTGGAGGCATCCTGGTAAGCTGCTCCCAGATTCCTGACCCTCAGAAACTGTGTGAGATAATACATGTTCATTGCTTTATGCTGATAGATTGTGGGGTAGTTTGTTATGTAGCAATAGATAGCTAATATAGCCATCTTCATTCCCACCCCACCCCCAGGACTTCCCACATTCACTAGGAGCTGGGGAAGCTGCCAGGGCTGCAAAGGAAAAGTGTTCTGACATCCCAAGATGGAATTCTGAACATATTTACCATAGAAACATAGCTGCATGCATATTTTTATATGTACATATATGTATGTGAATGGATAAGACAATTCTGGAAAAAACATGCCATACTATTAGTAGTGGTAGAGCCAGAGCCAGGAGAGGGACTGGGATCAGAGTGGGGGAGGGAGGGAATTCTCCTTTCTGTTCTGTAGACAACTGTGTTGTGTGGATATTTCACACTGAGAATATATCTATCTATGTATCACCTGGGTAATGAAATGTATTTTTCCACATAAAAGTGAGGGAAGTGAAAAAAGAAACATAATCATATCTGAGTCTGGGTTCTGCTGGAAGTAGCATATTAGGAATATAGTTCTACAAGTACATTATGGAGACAGTAGTATTTTGTAGTCTGTCCTGATGACCTTAACATCAGGTAGAACACTGAATTAGAGGCATTACGGTGATGAAGAATTAAAGGACAACAGGCCTTGGAGCCTGACCCTCACATGTGTTTGATTCTTGGCTCTGACACTTGGCAAGTCATGCAATTGTTCTGAGCCTATTTCTTCTTCTGTAAAGTTGCGATAATATAAGAATTAAAGAAACTAAATATGTAAAGTGCCTCAGACAGTGAATGATCCAGAGGTGGCACTCATTAAAGGGTAGTTATCCTATGTAAAAAATGTCATTGGTTGCAAACACATACATTTTCAATCATTATATGTAAATAAATTGAGGACTCCATGAATTAAATATTTTGTTGATTTACCTTTTTTAGGGGGAATGCAAAAGGTTTGTGAATCAAAATAGATTTTCAAGACATATTTGCTGCATGAATATTGCAAATTTCACAGAGGTCAAATATTTCTTTTCTATTTAAAGTGATAAAGACCTTAACAATTCTATTCCAGTTACAAGGGAGAAACTGTGGACAGTGGAGATGAGCAGAGAATCCCAAAGAGTTAAAACAGCGCTAGATCTGAACTCTACTAGATGGCAGTACCAAAGAGAGTTGGACTGTAGCATCTTGTACACATACATTAGAGGTCACACACAAGGATTCTACAGGCCCCAGAATGTCAGCAAAGACATTTTGTTTGACCAACACATTGTTTTTGAAAAAGAAAAATTGAATTGATTGGCCACATTTAATCTTGAAAAATACAATTTTAGACTGTTCTTAAAAAACTGACATATCTGGCTATCTTGGGACAGTTGGCTAAGACTGAGTCATGGGTTCCTCCTTTGGTTAGAATAAGGATGTCCAAGAGACCATAAATCCTACTTGGACTGGCCTAAGTTATTCATTAGAATCATTTCCTTGCCCCTGTAGTGACTAAGTTTGCACCTCTGAAATTTTGCATGTTTGCTCCAATGCAATAAGAGTGTTATTGGAATAGGATGATCATATGCTTCTATAATTATAAAAACTGCCTAATCATGCCTGCAATGTAGAGATCCCAGAAATGGAGGCCGTCTCTCTCTGTTTACTTGTTAACAAACCGAAGAAAAGGAATGTGGAGCTCTCTAAAATGTTTCTGAGGAAACGAAGAGTTGCTCTTTATAACCTACTATACTTCAACAATGAGCTAATATTTATCAGGAAGCTTTCCAGTCTTTCAAATGCCCTAAAGTTGCATGTCATCATAGCCAATCTATTTGTGTCATCTTTTTCCATTTGACTAAGTAGAATGGGATTCTTTTCCTTCTATAATATATATGCTCAAATTCTACAGAAGGAAGAAAAAGCTGAACTATGACCCTTGCCCGTGATATATATAGAGAGATACTTATCAACTTTGGTGATATTGAGTTCATTTTTAATATCATGGAGTCACTTGTGAATCAATACCTGTCCAACACTTGTCTAATAAATGTTCCTGTCTGACCATTATTAAAAATAAACGAAAAATCAGTCCTATTTCCTTAACTCTGCTTGAAGATCTCTCCACAGCAAAATTATCCCCCATAATTAACAAAAACAAAATATGAATTTGTGGTAAAGAGAAACTTTCATTTGCTAGTTATTTTTTTAAGTCTAGGTCATTTCCCTCCAACATCTTATTAAGAAAACTTTCAAACATACAGAAAAGTTGGAAGACTGGCACAGTGAACACCCATACATATATCATGTAGATGCTACAATTTACACTTGCTGTATTTACTTTATCACATATCCTATTCATTCCTCCATCAATCTATCAATTCATCTTCATTTTTTGATACTTTTCAAAGGTTGAAGACATCAGTACATTTTACCCCCAAACACTTCAGCATGCATATCATTAGAGTTCAATATTTATTTATGGGGTTTTAAAAACGTTGTTTAGTGTGGCAAAAGATGTATAACATAAAATTTACTGTTTGAACCATTTGTAAGTATACTGTTCTGTGGTACTAAGTACATTCACATTGTTGTGCAACCATCACCACCATCCATCTCTTGACCATTTCATTTTTCCCAACAGAAACTCTATACCCACAGACACTAAATCTCTACCCTCTCCTCTCCCTAGACCGTAGTAGCCACGATTCTACTTTCTGTATCAATTAATTTGTCTACTCCAGGTACTCATATAAGTGGAATAATAAAATATTTGTCCTTTGTTACTGGCTTATTTCACTTATCACAATGTCTTCGAGGTTCATCCACATAGTAGCATGTGTCAGAGTTTCCTTCCTTTTCCAAGCTATATTTCATTGTGTAGCACATTTTATTTACCCATTCATCCATCGATGGACACTTAGGTTGCTTCCATCTTTTGCCTATTGTGAATAATGGTGCTTTGAACATGGGAGTGCAAGTATTTTTTTAAGTCCCTGCTTTCACTTCTTTTGGGTCTATTCCCAGAAGTGGAGTTGCTGGATCATGTGGTAATTCTATGTTTAGTTTTTTGAGCACTCTGGTTTCTTTTTTATGTAAAATTTATACACAGTGTAATGTACACATCTTAATCTACCATTTGATGAGTTGTGACAAATGCATACTCTATGGATATTTTTTGTTTCTTTTTTAGGTCCTCATTATATGTAAGAATTTTTCAGTTAGAATGCTGATGCTTTTTGTGACCAAAATCCTGATGGAAAGTGTATAGGCTTGGATGACACCAAGCATCCAGTTTCAGGATTTACTGACCTGATCTATTTATATACTTTGAAATCTGTAAAGGATCTCACAGTCCTGAAATCAGGAATTTGCAAAAATAATTATCTCCATCTTCCACTACTGACTATAAACACTTTACCTTGTGTGAGCAGTGACGACAAGAGCTCCAAAGAGGGATGTTTTTGAACGGAAAAATGCATGTTGAGCTCCATTTTTTAGCTCCTACCCATCACCAGGGATGAGATGATCTCCCCCTGCATCCATCATGCAGATTTTTCAGTCTATAATGAGATTCTTCCTCAAGATTCCAGCAAGCAGTGAGTGAAGTTTATGTTGCAGATCAAGAATTTATATTACTGAAAATAAAAACAACAGTATATATAGCAATTTTTTTTGCAATCAGATTGGCAAACAAATGATAATAGTTTCATTGTGAAGCTGTGGAGAAATGGGCATTCTCAGATACTGTGGGGGCATTAAATGGTATGACGATTTGCTAATGCCTGTCAACATTTTTAATGTCACTTTTTCCAACCCCAGGAATTACACTTCTATGAATTTTTCTTACAGAGATACTTGTACAAGTACACCAAGATATATTGGTACACTGTTGTTCATTGCCACATTGTTTGTAGTAGTAAAAACACTGGAAACAAACCAAATATCAGTCAGTAGATAACTGCTAACAATAAATCCTGATATAGCCACATTTAACTGGTATAACTTGCTTTACCAGCTTGGACACAAATAAGGTTACATCTTTTTTATTTTTTCAAATTACATTAGGCCCAAAAATCTATGTGCCGGATTAGTGCCAGAGGAAGTCCACTGCCTGTCTCCTTTGTAAGCCCTCTTCCCTCCCCTCAATTATCCAAACACCCTGGGGCTTCACTCCTTGCAAAGTGGCCAGTCCTGCTTCTAAATGTCTCATGGAGAGAGAACTAGGGAATCTATTAGGAGCCTTATTTTCAGTGCCTGTTGCTTCTGTTTGCCATAATATCTGTTGAAAGCTGCAAAAGTAATAGAGACTAGCATTGTAAAATAAAGAATGGGGAAAAAAAAAGGTTTGATTCTTTGTTTTAAAAAATAAAAGTAAAGATTATCTTATCTTTAAATATGATTTATCTTAGAAGATAGTCATATAACAACTCTAATTACAATAAGGCTCTAATTTTTAGAATAAACAAAGGATGAATCAAGTGTTGATTTGGTGAGAGGAATAATTTTCTAACAAAATTATTTGATAGGAAATTTTGACACCCTTCACTTCACACTGACTTTTATAGCAGAATCACACAAAGGTCATCTTGGAAAAAAGATGTGAGGGCTTCATCAATTTCCCTGAGAGCCTCTCTTAATCCTTTGATATTCAAATAATTCTCCTTTTGAAGAACTTATCCTCTTATCATCCTTGTTGTTTTTCTCATCTTTAATTGTTAACTGGCCTAACACTGCCAGATACTCATTTGCTTATGGAACAGTTCTACAAAATCACTTTCAGTGACTTCATAAAATCCGGCATCTTTTGCAAGATTAGCAATTTTACATGGCAACTGAAATGCATTTTATTTACACTGTATTGTCGGATGTTTATAACATCTACAATCAGCAAAATTGACTGGCTGAGTGGGGATAGTGCTGGTATTAAGTTGGGAGGGCTATTTGAGTGGGGACTAATTTAGTAAGTGGCCAGTTCATCAGTGGACATTTTCCTGCTATGACTAAAATCTGCTTCCCTACACAACTTAGCAACTACTGGGATTCAGGTAATGATAATGAATAGCTGGGTAATAAGAAACTTCTGTGCTATGCTGCACTGTACTAAAAAGGAATGAGGTGTGTGTTGACATGGAGAAACATTTATAATGCATTGTTAAATTTTTTAAAAGCGAGTGCCAAAAAGACTATGAATAGTATAAGAATGCTTCTATGAAATAATAAATGTTAGTATATGCATCAAAAAATAAAAATAAATAAAACAACCTGGAAATATATATTTCAAACTATTAGCAGTCATTTCTAATAGGTGTGTGGGAAATGGGGAAAGCCCTTCTTGGTAGCCTTATTTATAAGGAGTATTTATTATACTTTCAAATATGATGACAGTCAATTCAAAATACTTTTAACTAGTATAGTTAAGATAGGGCCAATGTAAAAATGGAAAAGAAAAATGGGCTGTTACTACATTAGTGTCCAAACAGGGTACTCCTACCTGAGTTTTTATAGGCCCATTTTGAAGGGGCATATTAGGATTCTTTAATATGAACCTGTTTTGTTATAAACACCCCAGAGCTCTTTCTCAAAATAATCAAACCATAGACAATTGCTGAGAGTCTGTTGTTTTCAAGACACTGTGCTGTACTTAGTGCTGAGAGGAATACAAGGATGTGTAAGACCGCTAAGAGCCTCATTAAATTCACAGTCCAGTTGAAAACGTAAGAAAGAAGCTCCTCAGTGAATGAGGTAGGCAACAACAGCTGGCCATCAGTGAGCAAGGTCTGAGCAAGGTGCTACAACTCTGTGAAGGTGGAGAAACTGACTAGCTGACTTCTCAGTCTGTCCCCACTTAGGCTTCTTTGGGTCAAACATTAGCTGAGAGTCAGTTCTAAGCGTAAGATAACACGCAGAGAAAAAGGCAACCCTTTATCCTCCACTGGAAGGGAAACTCACAGATTGGTCCAAAGGCCAGTTAGAGGTTCATCCAGATCTTATGAGAGCTTCAGGGGACTTTTGAGGGGGATTCTAATGAAATGCGATGGTGAGCAGTGGGGTATGTATTTATTCTCTGCTCCATTTATGAATGTGGAACCTGAGACTGACTCAAGGTTACCCTGCTGCTAAGGACAGGACCAGAATTTGAACCCAGCACTTGTGACTCTAGAGCCTCCTCTCTTCATTTTTATGACCCACTCCTTCCTCATTGCAGGTTACGCGCTCATCATTCCATGGTCCGGACGGAAGTAAGAGATATTGGGCATGGTACTAATCCATGTGTATATTTACTGTGAAGTTTACCCCAGGAGGAAAGAGGAAACCAGCCACAGGAATGGAATTTGGAGAAAGGTAACACCTCCTGGCAAACAACAAATATCCATGAAATCTCTATAGTCTTCCTGGAGAGGAGGTTGCCAAGATTTCTGTAGACTTGGTCTTCCTTTTCATTCCTGGAAATAATCCCTTTAGGGCAGAGTTGAAGCACATTAGCAGAGTAACACTTTCTCTTCTGCCTGTATTCTGTCTAAGTTGTGGATAACCAGAGGTGCTTTGGGTTCTGAAGTAAGTTGCAACAAAAATCATTTTTTTTAAAGTTGCCATTGAGATACTTCAATGGACTCACTTTGCATGGCATATTCAATACATGGGGTAAAAGTGCTTTATATGTGTTATATAGCATAACCTCTAGTGGTAATGTAGTAATGCCATAGTATTTACCACTTAATTGTACCAACTTGCTCTTTAGAACTCTTTGAAATACAAGGACAGCATGACTTAACTATCATTAGACTTTAGCTTGGATTTACGATCCATTCATGAAGAGTTCAAAACTTTTAAAAAGTGTACATTTTTTTAAAAGAAAAAAAAAATTGATCTTTTAGGCAAAGTTTATATGTATATTTATATGTATTTGCTTGCAAAATCATAGCAGGACCAAATATATGGAAAAGATGGTTGTAGTTCACTACTGTGGTCATTATGAGATACAAAACAAATCATTTAGGTCACTTACCTTATTGCAGAGTGAAAACAAACTGCTTCTTTCATACACTCTTCCACTCTTGGGATAGTACTTGAAATAGAAAAATATCCTTTTTTTTTTTTAATGAAAAATGTCTGGGAGTCTTTGTCTTGAAAAATTTCCAAAAAGTATTCTCAACATCCCAAATGATAGGAACATAACTTGTGGATAATGAGATACACATTCTTTCTCTTCTTTGCTCTCTTTATCTCTGAGCATGTGGAGACTTGGCATTGAACATTGCAATGACTTACGGACAACCTCAAAGGTTGATGAAAAATAATAACTTTCAGTTTTGCTGAGGCAAGCATCAGAATCCCAAACATTATTATCTGAGAACAAATCACTTGATTAGTGAGTGGGCCCAGCCATCCACCTGGTATTTACATCTTAAGCAAGATCATATGGTTCTCGCTAATTGTCACATCTGCAATAAATTCTGCAAAGAGATAATAACTTTGTTTCTTTGTGGAAAAAAAAAAAAAAAAAAAAATGGCCCTGAAAAGAAAGTCAACTGCTAGTGTAGTGCTGAAAAGTGATGGAATTTATTAATTTGCTTGATTATATTTAGACAACTGCATGATTAGATTTAGATTTAGATTATAATTAGATGCATGATGTTGAAGGCCTCTTGATATACGTGCAAATTTGAAGATTCCCTGTGTATACAGGCATTTCTTTGCAGACTGGCACATGACTTTTATGAGCAGAGATGGGAAGACAGCTTATGGTTTCACCTGTTGGTTAGGAAAATAAAGAAAGAAAAGATTACATTACTCTGATCTTCTGGGGGGCAAACACATTTAGAAACCAAATGTACTGTGTAACTGCTAGGGTCTGAGACTGCTGTTTGGCAATAAAAGCTCTCTTGGGTCAGTGAAGTGGTTGCTTTCTCCTAGAATTTAATTTCAAAAATCCTCTGTAGTTGACCTTGTTGTCCACCATTCTGCAGCTGAGAAAGGGCTCATTGTTTTCAGCTGAGCATTCCATAGAGTAATCACAGTAGTCCCAGAATTTTACAAACCACAGAATCAAGGTGGCTCCTAGGCATGATGTCATCAGGCTGTTGACAGGTGAAGAGCTGATACCATCTTTGATGCGCATTCCCCATACCCTCCTCCTGGGAATGTTATTAGGCATGTTAGGTTTTAACTGGAACACTAAAAGTTGAATCACTTATTATTCTGCACATGCCCCTTACTGGTAGTCAGTGAAACTCAGACGAGAATACCTTATCCAGGATTTGAATGTGATGACAACATGGCAAGATGTCAAGCATCTCCAGAGATCTTAGATGTTTGGCCTCTTTCCATTTGAGAGATGGCCTCTAATTTTCATTTGGCCTTCATGAAGATGTTGCAAAAAATTATTCTCATAACTGGTTCTAGCTGCAATTTTTAATGGTTGTCTTGGAAAAGTGGTAGCATCACATAACTGGACTTGTAGATTCTGAAGAATCTTAACTGCCTCAGAAGAACTCAAGGAAACTTAATTTCCAGACCTGGAAAAGATCCACTTTTTTGAATCATTTGTTTAGCCTTGTCGCCTTGAGTCAAATAAAGTGAGTTACTCTTTATGAAGCATGAACAATGCCAGAAACACATCATTAAAATGTTAATTTAATTTGGCCTGTTGAGGTAAGAATCCAGACAGTTTGGTTCACCTAAAAGTGACTGAGATTAATGATATTGGTTTTGATCTGGAATAATTCTGGTCACGTGAACAAAGGCAAGGAGATCGAGCGTAGTTATGAAGACTCATCGTCACCTTTGCCGTAGGCTTCGGACCAAAGTATAAAAATGTGATTTTGTCAGAGTTGAGGATTTTGTACTATTGGCAAACATTAAATTAACTTTTAAGAGGAAGATAAAGGTTAAAATCTATTTGACTAATAAGTTTAATTTTGTAACCATGGGTTTTTCATTTGTTCTTCACTTCCCCGCCAACTTCTCTGAATGGAAATGGGAAGATCTTTCTCCAGTGCTAAGAACTTATTTTGCAAATCACCAGTAGTTCCATAGTAGAAGTTAAAACTTTGCAGGCCCAGATATCACAAGAGTATTTTTTTTTTCTATGTCAAGATAAAAATCCCAACTTATGGCTTGGGATCATACCGTAAAATGTAAATAACATTTTAATGAGCGCTGTAGTGGAAGAGTGCTGGGCCTACCACTGAAGGGTTGGATTTAAGTGTACCTTGGGTCATAATGAAACTAGTTTGGTGGTCTTAGCTTCCCCAGTCGACATTTTCCCACACTAGAAAACCAGCACAGGAGTTGATGGAATTCCCTACAAAGGACAATTGCAGTTCTGCCCAAAACCAGAACTGGAGTGTGGATGGGATAACTGGAGGAGAAGCTAGAGGAGAAACAACAGAGCCTTTTAATCCTAAATTAAACTCCTGCCTAGATTTAGGAAGAAAGAGAAGGGGGAAAATAATTGCATGTGTATTTTTTATTTCTGTCCATATTCTGCTATCTCAAATGTGATCTAAAGACATGGCCTTGCTCCCATTGCTTTCGCAGTCCATGTTCTTGACTGTGAGAATACATTTTCCAGAAACAATGACTAGAAGCATTATATTAATCTCTCTATATTAATAAATCCAGCTCCTGCGGCTACCGAACTAAATACCCACATCTCAACTAGATTCTGTATGAACTGTTTGTGTCTTTCTTAACTCTCCCCGATTCCGAGTTCATCTTCTCTAACTAGCTACATCTCACCTGCCCCTTAATTCAGGCACAGTCCCACTTCCTACAGGGAGCCCTCTCTAATGACAAGTGCATACCTTCATCTTGTTTTTTTGCACTTGTCTCTATAGAACAGTTAATGTGTAATCATATATATCTGATAACTAAATTCCTATTACTCTTATGTTTGACTGATTGGAAATATATGTGAACATTTAAAAAGTAGAGGGGAAAACAGAAAACAAACAAAAAACCTCCAAACATAAGATGCTACATTCCTGATGTCACTGCACTTCAACATAGAGGATTCTTTAGTCCTTTTCCTCTTTGGAAAAAGACACTGGCTCTAAATCTCTTAGTAATTCTACCTGATTTAAAACTGACTTTAATCCTGCATGATAAATTAAGATTCAGTATCTTTTCACCCTACTTTTTTGGAGTAATTTGTCTGACCCAACACCTGTATACATAGATCAGATCCTCTAAGTGATCCAAAGGCATTCCATTTGGGCATGGCGGTAGAATCAGCTCTGAGAAGAGCAAATGGTGCTAACTCCCACCCCACTAGGACCGCCTTGACCTGTGGTTGCATTTAGAGACCCACTCACTGAAGGAAGGACATCTGAACCCTCTGATTGCATGTAAAGTTCCCTAAACAGCCACAACAGGTCTCCTTACATTATTCCCAACCTCCCGAAGTCCCTCCACAAAAAAATTCTACTTAGAGGAAGAAAGCATGGTCCCTGGGAGAATCCCAGGTAGCCAGCCAGGAGGAGAAATCCTGAGGTTTGACCCAGCACAGTACATCCCTGTAGCAGGATAACGTGCCTTTCCTGGAGCAGAGCCGACTTTGCCCGAAGGTTACATTTCCACACAAAGAAGCCTTTAAGGGTGCTGTTGCAGGCCTCCTCGCTGGAAGTTTATGTCTGTCAATCTTGGGGAGAAAAGGGCCATCATAAAACTGCAGGAGCCAGCAGTGGAGAATTACAACTGCAGGATCAGTGGAGGTCTGCCTTACAGCCCTGTTAGATGCTGAGCACTGGCCTCTCTAAGGACCCAGAACAATAAAGCGGAAGGAATTGAAGTCAATTGGCTGCTGGATTGCATTAGCAGGACTCAGCGAAGGGGGCACTTGCTGAGGGTGAGGCACGGGTTCTTGGCCACTGCCATCATGCCAATGTACTAGGTGATCCAGAGTCCGAAGAATGAGAAAAGTTCATCCAAGTCGAACAAGTCGAGGAGGCCCACAGACACGCAAGTTGGAGGCTGTATGCGTGGCAGCCACTGCAACTCCAAATGTAACTCAGCTGATTTGTAGTTCATAAGAACAAATACAAATAATGCCTCAGCGAGGGACTACAATAGGCAGAAAAACAGGAAATACATCAGAAGGTGGACCAAAACACTTTGCAGAGACACGAGGAAAAACAAAGGTGGTGGCATCTGAGAACAAGGCAAAGAGAAGCGTGGGAAGCCAGCAAGTGGATCTGACTGGTTTGGGGGCGGGGGAGCAAGTGGGTAATGGAGCTGAGAATAGAGAGGGCATCACTGCCACCTGTCTGGCAGCTCTGCAGCCCTGATTTTGGCAGTGTGGCCCTGATGCCTGCAGAAGGCTTGTTGGACCCAGTTTGAAAGCTTCCTAAAATATCCCTGGGCCTGATGCAATAGCATTTTGTGATGGCACTGCATTGCGATGTGGTGACAGGGTAACCTGGTAGTGTGGAAGGAGGGCCTTTTATGTCTTCATATGATTGTGTCTGAGAGAGGCCAAGTGAGCGGACCACGGACCATTCCCAAAGGATGATGGGTCTGTTGGAAGAGTGGTTAAACCCTCTGACGGGGAAGGAATTGAGTTCCCATCAGCGCACTCCCACTACAGAGGCTGGACACCTGGAGAGTGCTCCATCAGGGAATGGAGACTTAGAAGGATAACCCAAGGGGCCCATTAGCAGTCCACCGGGCACTCTAAAAGAGAGCGGAGGAAGGGCTATGCTAAAACCAGCCTTCACCCTGGAGAAAGCAGCAGAACAAGCAGTGTAGCTTTCCCCAGAGTAGGTCCTCAGGGCGAATGAGTTAGATTGGGGAAGAGGAGAGGAGGCTGGCCTAATCTGGAGAAAGCCACCAAGAGCCACCAAGAGCTGGCAGCACCATCCAGGATTGGCTTAAGTCTCCAAATAAACAATTTACCTAGCTCTAGGCAAGCCCTAGTTCTGCATAATGACTTGAATTTTGAAATGTGAATTAAACCTTGTGAAGGAATGCAACTCTTTTTTCCCTCCCCCAGACTATTTCTACCATTCTTAGAGGGTGAGAGGTGGGTCAGAGGAAGGTTTAAGATTTTTACCCCTTTGCCAAAACGTGAAAAGTGTCAACCACTTCTGCCATCCCCTCCCCCACTGCTCAAAGTGTTCAAAACTAAAAGCTGCAGCATCCTTTGAGCAAGTAATCAGCACAAGTTGAACGGCACATGCTGTTGCATTTCTGATCAGATTGTATGTTAAGCAGGGAACCCCCCCCCCTTTTTTTTTTTGGCTATATGCATGTCTGTTTAAAGAAGCCACCAGGCAGTGCCTCTCACTTTGTCTTGGCAGGGCACAACCATCAGACGAAGTGGGAGGAAGAAACATTAACTTCAACAGCTGTTTCTTGACCCCGGCTGTCAGTCTTCCCAAGAATAAATTTTGGAGAGTCCTATTTGAAACAAAGAGGGAGTTTGGGGGGAGAGAAAAGTTGGTTGGTTCCAGGGCGGCCGCCCAAAGAAGCCAGGAACAAGATGTTTGCAGTTACCACGCAGCCTGCAAGCCTCAGCCGGGTGCAGAGATGGAGCAAAGTAACTTGAAAGCTCTCCTCTCCGCGCCCTGTGCCTGCAGCTTCCCCCCCTAACGCGCGCCCAGATCCAGCGCCGGTGGTAAGAGCCGTAGCTCGACTACAGTAATTCCCCAGCTCGGGCGGCTTGAAACTGCTCGGGCTGAATAGCATTTGCTGTTCCGTCCTGCGGCCGCCTCCCGCCGCTGCTGCCGCGCTCCCTGCAAAGCAGCTCTCATTATCCCGGAAGTTGTGCTGACACAGTCTCGCTGCCACCAGAAGTTTGTCAACATCAAACTTATCCTGTGTGGTGTACGCTCACCTTCCACGAGTATTTAATCGAGCAAACAAACAAACCCAAATAAACCTGCCCGTGATGTCATGCTTTTTTTTTTTTTATGCTTTCCTGGAAGGCTGGGGCTGTTAGGAATGTGCTGGTGGGCACGGACAGTGCCTGTGGGTTTCTGGGGGAGATAAAGGATGGCTCCCAGGGTAGGGATGGGGAAGGGGATGCGTAGGGATGTGCAGGCTGTTGGGGTTGGGCACAGGGAAGCGGGGGAGGGCGCTGGGGCTGGGGTGCGGCAAATTGGTCCTGCAGCCTGTTGGTGGCCGAAGGGTTGGAGGATGCACCGACCGGGGCGAAGGTTGTTGCTTTGCGTCCTGATCCGGCAACAAAGGTTACCTGGAAGCGGTAGCGAGGCAAAGCCGGTGAGGGGGTGGCGTGGCAGGGTGACTTTCCACACTCCTGCAGGACATTTATACAGACACTTAAGGGATCTTTCGGAATAAAGGGCATTAGAGTCAAAATGTATTTCGAGGTTTCAACATAAAAGAAATCTTTGCTTTTGAGGGCAAGGATGTTACCACCTTTTCTGTCTTTTGATAGGTCTGTTCTGGTACCTTGATTACACTATTCAGTCTAAAGTGACTCCTTTCCCTAAGCTACGTTTCTGGGTTTAGTTAGAGTTGCTGCTACCCAGTTTGGGTGTTTGTGGTTTCCAGTTGCTCTCCCCCACCCCCCACCCCCCACTAAGATGCTGCTGTCCCCTCCCACCCTCCCAGTGTTGGAGGACTCTGATTAACACTTTGTATTCTGTACTTTCATCGGGACTCCTTGAATCCTGCTCAGACTGCTGGAGAGGACAAGGCCTGACTTGCAGAGTTGTGACCCCAGGCATTCATGAAGTAGTGCCACCTGGGGACCACAAGTTTTCATGGAGGAGCTGGAAACTGACATTAACTTTGTATCTAGTTTGGAAGGCCACAGACTATATTCAGACCTAGGAAATCAGAGGCAGGGTTGAGGTATCCCCCTTGTAATGTCATGTCAGATATGGATGGCTGAAAGGGTTTAGTACCTCTAAAGTGGGCAACCCAAAGTCTGTTGCTTTGAATTGGAAATCTGTCCATTTGTGGCTGCAGCAAAATTCTTCTCTACTCTTCAATAATAAGTCAGAGTGAATAAATATCTCTGAAGAGAATGCTACCCATTATCCCACTATGATATTGTGGGGGTAAAGAAACAGGTTTACTTTATTTAGGGAGCCAGGTACTGAATTGACACTTTTTGTTGGTACGCTGTTAGTAACCATGGTTTTAGAAAAATTATGTCTACAATCATGTATCTTTGATAATAAGAAGCAAGATTCTTCCCTCTACTTTTCAAACTGCCCTAAACAGGAAAACTGTACTAGTCCCAAAGAGCCAGTTTACCTTAAACACAAAACCAAAAATCAAAATCTAAAGAAAATGCAACTGAGGTGTTTCTCAGGGACTAGAAGATACTTGTGGCAAACATAAATCACACAGATTCAAATACAGTTACAGAGGAGGAAATTAAAAAAAACACACACACATAAAGAAATGTGTTTTCTTGAAAGTTTAGGTATTCACTAGTGAATTTTCCCATTGGCCATGCCTGAATAATTTCCCTGAATTATTCAGACTTCATTGGGTGGTATTTTAATTTTTACTTATTTATTTCCTTACAGTCTGCAAAGTACGACTCAACATTGTTGTACCTCATTGTGGACATGAATCAAGGAAGGACATGTGGGGGATTCCATTTCCATTTCCAGGTGTGTGAATTATTTGCCCTGGTTGTTAATCTGTGCTAGTGTAAGAAACCTGACTTACAAAGGCTGGAGGACTTCTACAGAGCATGGTATTATATTGTTTCTATGGCTGGGCTTATTTACAAATAAAACTGTTTTGCATTTCTGTGCACAATTTCCTAGTTGCACAAGGATAATTTTCAGAGTTTTCAGTTTCTAGTCCTGGAATGGGAGCGGTAAACATGAGGAAACAATTTCTTTTTACAGTGATGTGAGCTCTATGCTCATCTGGATTTAGTTACTTCATAAGGTAAATATCACTAAATGTGCACTGAGATCTTTGGGGATCTAAGGTGCTGGATGGGTGAAAATAGTCTACTGTAAAATCATAAAGAATGACAAACAATCAAATTCATTTGCAGAGCTAATTGGGTCAACTATGGTATTCTTTAAAGTGGAAATTAATTCGAACATTTTTAAAAAAGTATTTTCAGTTTACTTTTGGTTACGTTTAGGTTATTTTAGTCACTATGATTTTTAGAATTTTACCCCAAGAATTCAATTAAAACAAACCCTTCTGAAAAACATAGACCCTCCTATGAACAATGTCCTTTAATGAAAACATAGGTTTTGAATTTCATGCTAAATACATTTTTAAGTAATGAAATTCTTGCAATTATTTGTATTTAAAGGTGAAATATCTGTACAGATAATGGCCAAAGCTAACTAAACTGCTTTAAAAATTACTTCATATTAAAGAAGTTCATGAATAGCACAATACTGCCCCTGCCTGCCTCAGGAAAACAAATATGTTGACTTTATTCTCCTAAAATAACAACTCTTAGTTACTAATGGTTAAAATAATTTTATTGTTAAAAAATATTGTGCATAATGTAGTTTTTGCAATTCGTAAGCCTAGAGCCTGTCTACTAAACCTAGATCTCTCTCACAAAACCAAGCATATTTTATCTTTTTACATATCTGAATGCTGTTTCTTTTGATTAATTTGCCATCTCAAGATATTTTGTTATCATTTTTCTAAGTTCCCCTCCCCTGTCATTTCAGTAGCTCACATGAATGACTCAGGATTTTCAGAACTTCATTTATATTTGGTATATAGATAATGGCATCATTAGTCAGCGCTTCCATTCATCTAAATTTGTCTAAGCATATTGGAAGCTGCCCATGAAATTTTCCAGTGAACGTGACAAATGGATGTCAATCAAGTGGCCCCACCCATTTCAATCTTATTTTGTATGATGTGTAAATGTTTGTGTATATTTCTTCTACAAAGATGGGTTATTTTTTTATCTGGACATCTGGCTGCTAAGGCAAGTTTCCCAGGCGGATCACTGGTTGGCATCAGACTAAATTTGTAAAATTTAATACCAAATGAATGACGAAATAAAAGAAATAGTATATAAAATTAAATAATGGAAGAGTCCATGTCCTTAAGAGAAATAATTTTTGATGCCCTAAATTAGAAGATTCTATAGTTTTGCTTCAAATGAATTTGTAATGAGAAAGGTAAAATCATTTCAAATAAGCCAGCAAATTTGGGTCAAAATGAAAGCAGTTCTGAGAGAGAAAGAAAGAGAGATATTCCTGCTTCCCATAGAGCTGGTTGGGTTTTTCAGTCTATGAGAAAAAAAATGTGTGTGTATGTGTGTGTGTGTGTGTACACACACCATACTACACTAGAGTCTGGTGTCCTACTTGTATTCCTTCTTTGCTTATAAAAATCTGTCCACTCTCTAGTGCTATTTGGTAGATGAATGTGTTTGTTCGAATTTGATGCCAGTTTTAATCTGAGATTACTTTTACTGCATTTGGAATCTATTGCTATTTTATAACCTGTAACATGTTTTTACATATTTAAGAGTGCTGCCACTACTGTAAAGAAATTTTGTGTTGATATTATAATTAATTTGTGTGTTTCACCCAAAAGTGCAGTATGCTAAGATTAGATAGTAAATATTCTAAAATCCAAAGTAGGTTATTAAGCCCTTGATGGTAATTGTAGTTTTATGGATAAAAAATATTTTTAACATTTTCATACAGCATAGAAGTGTAGTTTGTTGTTGTTTTTCCCCCCAAAAAAGTTGTTATGGAATTTCTTTGTCCATAAGAATATTAAAGAAAAGTTTATCATTTGAAGTTATTTGACTTGGAAATGCTTTTGAGTGAAGCGAATCTTTACACCCAGGACTACATATTGCAATTTCACTTACCATTATCTTTGACAGGCTGTTTAATTTTACTCCTGTGATCCAAAGAATTTTTAGTGACTTTTTAAAAGTAGTATGTGGAAAGTATCTCCAGCTCATTGTGAATGAGGGAATTTGATAAATACTGCTGTAAATGACCGTTTACTCCATGACTTACGTAATAAGTAGGTGCGAAAAAGAAGCTGTTGACTAAACTGTGGGTCGAAAGTTTAGGATATCATTTAATTGTGGCTGTAGTTAGAGTCATTGTGGCAATTACATTTAGCATTCAATATTTTTTTTGTGTGTCTACTGGTGCTTTTCTTTCCAAATTTGCTGTATATGAAGGTACAGATGATATTTTTCTAATTGCCTATTCTGCAAACTAAACTTGCTTTCTAAAAACCAGACCGGGCACCTCTTTCTGTTTACATATGCATACAAAGAATCCTAAATTAGAAAAAAACTGGCTCTCTTGCTTATGATTTTGGAAATAAAGCCTTATTTTTTTATACATAGATTTATATTGAAGGCCTAGCGACCTTTTTTTTTTTTTCAGAGGGAAAGAGCAGTCTTGGTTTTGTTAATAAGCAATACTAATCCAGCTCAGAACTACTATTGGGAATTAGATATGGAATGGTTCAAGCTGTTCTGACTTAAATTTTCAGATATGTAACATATGTGATGGCCACCCACTTAGTGGTTAAATAGTATGTTTACTTTTCTACAATTTTCTGAAGCCATTCGACTTTGGAGATTTAACTATGGCATAAATCTCTGTGCTCAGGAACTTGGTGTGGGAATTTTAACATAGCAGGAACTCCAGCGTTGACTCTGTCAGTCTTTTCTCCAAGTCAGTGGGTGGTTCTTTCTCCCTTCCATGTACTTGACTCTTCCTCTCCCTTCAGGCCACACTCCTGTGGTGTGCCCCCCTCCCCAACCCCCACACCCCGCCTGTCTGGAGCACCCAGAGGCAGCTGTTAAATGGCTGTATAGTATCCTAGGGGTATAGTTTAACAGGTTCAGCCTCACATACAAGCCCTTTGAGGCTATAATTAACTAGGTTGCCCCCCCCCCCTTCCGTAAGGCTATATTTAGCTAAAGGATCTTAAGGATGGAGAGGTTCTGGAAGAGTCCTGTAAGCTGAGGCGGCATTCAAGTTATGGTTCCTGAAGAATCCACAGCCCAGGGCCCAAAGGCCCTTTAAAATGTTTCATGATCTCTCAAAGGCTCTGAGGGAATTCCTAAATGCCTTTACAAGTCCCAGCACCCTTCCTTCTTATACAGCCAGTGCTTGCAATCACTCTGGGCCCATTCCCTTAACAAGGGCATGAAGAAGCTTTTGGGTAGGCTTGGAAAAATGTCAAGGATGGATGTTTCTCATCCCACTGTTCCAAGGAGAAGATTGGAGGATGGGCGGATGAAGGGACAGATACCCGCTGCAGACACTTGACAACATCTGGGCAGAGAGCCAAGCCCTGGGCCAAGCACTGGACGCAGCTTCAGACACCGGGCCCATGCCCAGGGCACTCAGTGGTTTGAAGCTGGCACAAAAAGAACACTCCTGCCGGCAGGCAACTGAGTTGAACAGATTGGGAAAGAGCAAAAACAGGCTGTCCAGTAGGCTGTCTCCCCAGCCTAGAGCTTCCAGTTGTCATTGGCAACCCAGGGTAGAGCAGATTCTGGGTTTCCTCCTGCCTGGGGTGCTGGTGGGGGTGAGACTAACTCCCGTGAGTGTACAGTGCACAAAGACCCAGCACGAGAAGACACGGAGGAAAAGTCTGGCATATACCCAGCTGGGGAGAACCCTTCATCAACAGGATTCCCAGGTCAGCTTGTCTAGGCTCTGGACTGCCCTTTGAGAGTGAGAGCTGATGCTTTTTCATTTCTATAAAACATTAGAACTTCCTTGCCCCAGGATTTAGCTCAAGAAGTTTCTTTGAGAGAGTAAGGTGGAGAGCAAAATGTTCTTATCCTCTTTTTTCATTTCTCCTATTTAGTACTTACCCTGTTTATAAGAAAAAGACGAACTGAAGACTGTGATCCATCCCCCTCCTGTTGCTATAGCACAGCATAGCATACTGATATTTTTGATATGTTAAACCCCTGCCGTTATTTCTTAGGGGCTAAAAGTTGAGAAGTCAGTCTCACTTCCTTGCTCCTAGAGAAAGGCAAAATAGTTCTGAGTTTTATTAGAGGATTCTGGACCCTGGGGAACCCAGACATTACATTGGAGCCAAGTTTCAACAAGATAACAAAGAAGAGAATTAACCTTTGGATTTGCAGAAATCCAAACGGGCTTCAGGTTAATAGTAGGGGATTTCAGCTGGTGGCTCCTATAATTAACAGAAGAAAAAACAAAACCAGAAAAACATGCTTTTTTCTTTTCTCTTTGCATGAGACATGACAGTAAAACTCAGCAGTCACCTTAGACCTGAACCAGCATCTTAGGTGGGGAGGGGAGGCATATGCTCAGGAATCTGAAGTCTCAACAAGTTTTGCCAGTGATTTTGTACGTTCTGAATTTTGAGTGCCGCAGCCACACAGCCTAAGAATGATGTCATCCTTCCATTATCCCAAATCACGAAGGCAAGTAAAGATTTCATCTAAAACCATTTCTCTGTTATTTTGGGGAACACTCTCATTTTGTGGCACATTTTCCTTCCTAGATGCCTTCACTTAGGAATTTTACATTGATTAACACTTGGCAGCAGTGGGTTACTGAGAGGTTTTAATCTGGGTATACATAATTCTAACAGAAAAAAAAAATTATGCTGTTCACTTTTGTAAGTGCTTAGATATAGTATCCCCATTTTAAAGATGGGGAAACTTGGGCATAGAGGGGTCAAGCAACTTTCCCAAGGTCAAGAAGAGTGGCAGAGCCAGTTTCAAACCCAGGCATGTAGCATTATAATCCCTGTACCTTATCATTCTGCTCTAAGCAAGCAACTTAATATCTATAAAATTTAATTTCCTTGTGGCTAACATAGGGACAAAACCTACCTCAAAAAGGTGGGAGGGTTAGATATTTAGTGAGTAAAGCTCACCTATGAGTCACGTAATGGTCACTCAATAAATGGTTGACTATTTATTACTCTTACTATTACCAAGTGATACAGTAAACCAAATAGTGGATATCCACACAGAGATAACCAGTAATTGACTGGACTTTCTGAATCGGTTTCATGGTTACATTTTATTGGGCCTGCCCACCTAGTTTATTCTTATTTTGTATAAGAAAGTCATTTCCTGGTCTCTATCCAGTGCTCTGATTTGGGACCATGATAAATGAGAGGTGAACAAATCACAAGGCTAGAAATCTATTACTGGTTTATCTAACGCCAATCTGGGTGAAATCGAAAAATCATTTTTAAACACCCAAGATAACTGGCTGAATTTTTCTTGACTAATGTATACAACATCTAATGAAAAAATTTTAAGCAGCTATGATGCCACATGGCATCTCCAGAGCTTTGAAGTCCATTTTAAGAAATGGATTTGGTTACATTGTTGCTTTATTAAGGCCATAAAGTTGGTCTGCCTCACATGGTTCATCTCCCCAGACAGACTTTCCAACATGCTGCCCACATGTTGTTCTCTATGGTGGAATATACCTTCTCTCTCTTCCTGGAATGCTCCAATTCATTCTGCAAGACCACATCTCAAACGTTACCTTCTGAAGTCCCTCCATCCCACTTTCCCAAGGAGAATTACTCTCCTCTGTGCTCCCACAAAACATGGTTACACTTCATTTATGGTTCTATTACAAGATACATCTTTGCCCATGTCAGGAACCAGCAGAGCCAATGGCACATTTTAAGTGCAATATAAATGCTTGTTAAATGAATGAAAAGTTTTAAATGGTGCCGGTTTTTTAATTTATTGAAAGGAATTTGATTGTACACAGTCATCTGACTGGTTTTCAGTGAGCTGACGTAGGAGTTCTTAGTTAGTCACTGTGATGGAAGAAATGAACTCAAAGAAATGAACCTACTACCTTCATGTACAAACATTCTGCTCTCATCTGTAGTGATGGAAGTCATGCTTAAGAACCTGACCTTGGACAGGTTAAAGAGAACAAACAAACACCAGCAGGAATGATGACTGCAGTTGCATTGTTGGGGTAGAAGTCCAGAGTAGATGACCTTGGCTTAGCATCCTAGCTGAGTTTGGAGTGAAAGATGGCCTTGGAACATGTTAAGACCAGTAATGTCTGTTATTCAATTTTCACTTGTCCCCTATTTGAACAATGCCACATTTTCCCCTTCCTTACTCCCAAACTTTCTATGAAAATTCTACTCTTCACAGCAGTCTTGGGCTAGTGGTGAATAGAGAATTAAGGGAGAGAGTAAAGTAAAGTAAGGCTTTTTCTTCATTTCTCGTCTAAGACCAGCACTTAATCAAGAAAAATAGTGGCCTGCAGTTCTGTGTGGTGACCAGTGGTAGAATGAGTGGGTATTCTGGGCTCTGCGTACGCTGACCATCACCTTCCTTTCCAGCATTACCCAGCACAATGCATTCTCTGTTTCTCTTTGCTCCAACCACCCAGTTCTTATTCTTGATGTGCGCCTCCTTATAGAGACTTTGCGTATGCTCTTCCCTTTGCCTAGGGAGCTCTTCCATTACTTTTTTGTCAAATTCTCTCTCAGCTCAATTATCATTTACATGGGGAAACTTTCCCCACCCTCCTTGACTCCGTCAGTCTCCTCTTGATAGCTTCTTCTTAGTAGCATGTATCATAGTTGTAATTTTATATTTATGTATAAGACTATTCCATTGATGTCTGTTTCCTCTCTGGTCATAAGCTCTATGAGAGCAAAGAACCGTGTTTGTTTGGGCACCATTATGTCCCCAGTTTCTAGCAAAATGCCAAACACAAAACAGGTCTCAATGAGTACTTGTTCAATTAAGTCAGGCAAAGAAGCAGGCTTCGATGTGGACTGAATCAGAAGCACACATGAGGAAAAACTAGTTTTCCCCAAAGATATTAAAGTAGGTGACCCCTGAAATGGAAGGCAGCAGGTTACTTGGGTTCTACATCCATTCACTGAGTCCCTCCTGTGTGTCAGACTGCGCTAAGTCTTAAGGATGAATGAGACACTGAGCGTTGCCCTCATGGTTTCTTTAAAGCTTATCTTAATTATGTGTAAGCTAGTGATAATGATGGTGATAATACTGTAAAAGTGAATGTTAATGTGTATAGTAGATTGAGCATCTACTACATACCAGATATAGTATAATGTAGGCACCTTCATCAATTCACCTGATTTTCATACAACCTATGACGTAGGCATTTTATCATATCTAATTTGTAGGTGAAGAAATAGGAGCCTCAGAAAAGTTAAATGTCTTCCTCACGATTACTCATCTAAAGCTGGAATTCAACCAGACTCTGGTTTGGTTGAGTTTTAAGACTGTATGTTTGGATATTAATGATAGGAATAAAAGTCAGGCAGAAGTGAATTTGAAATCCCCCTAATATCTCAAATTCAATATCCTAGTCTCTGACCACAACTTTCTGTCCTCCCAAGTCTGTCTTTCTCTCAATCCCAACCCCAGTCAACCTCAGAGAGACCTTAGACCTTCAGTTTCTTCTTCTCCCTTCTATCCATTGACCTCCTTCCAATCGCACTTTTGTCCTGGGCTTTCATGAAGTCTTGATCCCCTCGTAGCCTATTTTTCTTTTTTTTTTTTTCTATTTTTCACTGCATTCATCAGGGAAATCTCAATGCCATGATTAACCTCCTTTGTTCCTGCACAATTTGATCCTTACATCACTCTCATGGAGTTATTATGAGAATTAAATGAGTCAGTACATGCACTTTCTAGCAACAGTCTAGCACATACATAATGTTATTATTTTTATTTACCCCTGAGTAGCTAAGCACTGTTGGGTACAATCTTGTCTCTGCTGACTTAGTCAACCTCAGGTGGATCCTTATTGTTTCTGCCTGTCAATCTTGTTTCTTGGCAAAGTTAAGCTCATATATGTGTGTGTGTGTGTATATATATATATATATATATATATATATATATATATATATATATATATATATATATATAAATGTGTATATATATATTAAAGATTTTTATTAAAATATGTCTAACATACATTATATTAGTTTCTGGTGTACACCATAGTTATTCAATAGTACCCCTCTGGCACTATACAGAGTTATTACCACATTACTGATTATATTCCCTATGCTAAAGAAGCGATCACCATGATAAGTCCAGCAACCATCTGACACTGTACCACGCTATCACAATATTGACTATGTTTTCTATGCTGTAGGAAATATACTTATTTGTTTTATATCTGGAATTTTGAACCTCTTATTCTTTATCTTTCCCCCCATTTAAAACATTTTTTCAATTAGAGTTGACATTCAGTATTGTTTTATATTAGTTTCAGGTGTATAGCATAGTGTTAAACATTTATATAATTTATGAAGTGATTTCCCCTAACTGGTACCCACCTGGCACTATACATAGTTATTACCATATTATTGATTATATTCCCTATACTTTATATCCCCATGACTACCAATTTGGATTTCTTAATCCCTTTTTCAGCCTGCCCCCAACTCTCCTCCCATCTATCACAGTGATAGATCTAGTACCATGTTTCCCCAAAAATAAGACCTAACCGGACAATCAGCTCTAATGCATCTTTTGGAGCAAAACTTAATATAAGATCTGGTCTTACATTATATTATATAAGACCCAGTCTTCTATTATAGTAAAATAAGACTGGTCTTATATTAATTTTTGTTCCAAAAGATGCATTAGAGCTGATGATCTGGGTAGGACTTATTTTCGGGGAAACACAGTACCCATCTGACACCATACAATTACTACAATATTATTGACTATATTTCTTATGCTATACCCAACATCCCCATGACTACTGTGTAACAACCAATTTGTGTTTCTTAATCCCTTCCCCTTTTCACCCACCTCTAAACTCCTCCCACATGGCACCCATCAAAATATTCTCTGTATCTATGAGTTTGTTTCTGTTTGTTTGTTTATTTTGTTCTTTAGATTCCACTTATACATGAAATCATATGACATTTGTCTCTCACTGTCTGACTTACTACACTCAGCACAATACCCTCTAGGTCCATCCATATTGTCACAGATAGTGAGATTTCCTTTTCAATGAATGAGTAATACTGCATTGTATATATGTACCACCTCTTCTTTATCCATTCATCCATTCGGGGACACCCAGGTTGCCTTCATATCCTGGCTATTGTAAATAATGCTGCAATGAACATATGGATGAACATGTCCCCTAAAAGTAGCATTTTGGGTTTGTTTGGATGAATACCCAGAAGTGGGATTACTAGGTCCTTCTTTGTCTCTTGTTACAGTCTTTGTTTTAAAACCTATCTTATCTGGTGTAAGTGCTGCTACTCCAGCTTTTTTCAGTTTGTTTCCATTTTCATGAAATATCTTTTTTTTTTTTTAATTAAATTTATTGGGGTGACAATTGTTAGTAAAATTACATAGATTTCAGGTGTACAATTCTGTATTACATCATCTATAAATCCCATTGTGTGTTCATCACCCAGAGTCAGTTCTCCTTCCATCACCATATATTCAGTCCCCCTTACCCTCATCTCCCACACCCCACCCCCCACCCCCCTTCTTTTTCTATCCCTTTACTTTCAGTCTGTATATGTCTTTCAATCTAAAGTGAGTCTCTTGTAAGCAGCATATGTAAGGGTCTTGTTTTCTTATCCATTCAGCGCCATGTCTTTTGATTGGAGCATTTAAGCTATTTACACTGAAAGTAATTATTGATAGGTATGTAGTTATTCTCATTTAATTATTCATATTTTTTATTTTATTTTTTTCACCTTAACTAAGTCCCTCTAAGATTCCTTGTAATACTGCTTTGGTGGTGATGAACTCCTTTAGCTTTTTCTTGTTTGGGAAGCTCTTTATCTGTCCTTTGATTCTAAATGATAGCTTTGCTGGGTAGAGTAATCTTGGTTGTAGGTCCTGGCTTTTCATTACTTTGAATATTTCCTGCCAATCTCTTCTGGCCTGCAAAATTTCTGAGAAATCAGCTGACAGTCTTATGGGAACTCCCTTAAGTAGGGGAGCTAAAGTAGGTAACTAACTGCTTTTCTTTTGCTGCTTTTAAGATTCTCTCTTTGTGTTTAACCTTTGGCATTTAATGATGATGTGTCTTGGTGTGGGCCTCTTTGGGTTCCTCTTGTTTGGGACTCTGAGCTTCCTGGGCTTGTATATCTATTTCCTTCACCAGGGTAGGGAAATTTTCAGTCATTATTTCTTCAAATAGGTTTTCAATTCCTTGCTCTCTCCCTTCTCCTTCTGGTACCCCTATAATGCAAATGTTGGTATGAGGTTGTCTCAGAGGTCCCTTAAATGCTCCTCAATTTTTTGGATTCATTTTTCTTTTTGCTGTTCTGATTGGGTGTTTTCTGCTACCTTGTCTTCTGAATTGCTGATTTGATCCTCTGCTTCATCTAATCAGTTGACTCCCTGTTGATTTCCATTATAGTATTTTTGTTTCTGACTGGTTCTTTTTTATGTTTTCTGTCTTCATTTTTATGTTTTCTATTTCTTTGCTGAAGTTTGCCCTGAGATCACTGAGCATCATTATAACCAGTGTTTTGAACTCTGCATCTGATAGATTGCTTGTCTCCGTTTTGTTTAGTTCTATTTCTGGAGCTTTGTTCTTTTATTTACTTATTTATTTAATTTGGGACATGTTTCTTTGTCTCCCCATTTTGGCTGCCTCCCTGTATTTGTTTCTATGTATAAGGTAGGGCTGCTATGCCTCCTTGTCTTAGTAGAATGACCTCCTTACATAGGAGGTGTGCTGTGGGCTTCAGTGGCACAGTCTTCCTGGTCACTTGAGCCACACACTCCAGATGTGTTCCTTCTATGGGTTGTATGTGCCCTCCTCTTGTAGTTTAGCCTTAGTTGCTATCTGCATGTCGATAGGAGGGATTGACCTTTGTGCTCATTGGTTGTAAGGACTGGGTGTGACTACAGTAGAGGAATTGTTGTGCAGGAGCTGACCTACAGAGCAGGATCTGCCTCAGAAGGGTTCTGGTGCCTGCCCCATTGGCCCCTTGGGTGTATTGTTTTTGGAGGCAGTTGGGTGATGCTCCAGCTCAACTAGAAGCTGGCCACTGGGGGTGACAGCCCCAGGGCCACCTGGGAGATGACCTGTTGCAGGTCAAGTTCAACCACAGCCAGTTC
Organism: Rhinolophus sinicus; assembly: GCF_036562045.2. Classification (NCBI taxonomy): domain Eukaryota; kingdom Metazoa; phylum Chordata; class Mammalia; order Chiroptera; family Rhinolophidae; genus Rhinolophus; species Rhinolophus sinicus. The sequence continues at coordinate 146,997,987 of NC_133753.1, read as the reverse complement.
CCCACCTAGGGCCACCTGGCAGGAGCCACAAAGCAGTCCACAGATAGCCGCTACTCTTGCCGTGCTTGGAAGTTGCTTGAGAGGCCAAGCCATGAAGCAAGGCTGGCTGCTGCTAGTGCCGGGCTTTGGGCTGCTCAGTCAGAGGTATAGGACACACTCAAGCCAGATGCTGCTTGTCTGGGTTCCATGAACCTTTGAGAGATCCTAGGAAAGTCTGCAGCGTGAGCCAACACAGGCAGTTTGTATGAAAAAGCTACTGAAAGTGGCTTGGGTATGCCCAAAAGTTGGGCAGGGTGTGGTCTCGAATCACCAGGGCATGATGAATGAATGGCATTAGCCAGCTTGATGGAGACTCAGATATGGCAGCCTTCTGCATCTGCATGCCAGGAAAGGGAAAGGCTCAACAAAGAAACAATAGCTTTCACCAGCTCCTCTATCTTGGAGAAAGCTGCTCCTCTAGCCCTCATCCTGAAGCCAGACAACTCAGTTCCCCACCATATGTCCCTACCACCTCTCCAGCTGCTGACCCAGAACTTGAGCTCAGAGCCAGTGATTCTGTTGGTAAGTCCTTTCACTGTCCCTTTAAGAGGAACACCTGGACTCCAGCCACCCTCCATCTTACTCAGTCACAATCTCTGTTGGATTTCATAGCCAGAAATTATGAGGACTTCTGTCCCCTGGGCTGGGGAGGGGCTAGGGCCTCTTGTTCCTCCAGGGTCGACCTCCGCAGCTGAGATAGCCCTCCCTATTTTTAATGGTTACACATGGGTATGGGACCAGCTCCTTCTGCGTCTCTGCCCCTCCTACCAGTCTCGAGGTGACTTCTTCTGCATGTCCTTAGTTGTAAGGCTTCAGTTCAGCAACATTTTCAGACGATTCTCAATGATGGTTATTTTGTAGCTTATTTGTAATTTTGATGTGGTCATGAGAGAAGGTAAGCACAGCGATTGCCTACTGTGCCATCTTGACCAGAAATGCTCCCATGAATTTTTAAAAGACTATTCCAAATCTCTATCTATCACAAGTCTTCAGTTCGACTCCCAAAACCCTTGCCATCATCAAATGACCTTGGCAGTTGACATCTCTTGTTTTTTGCTCAGCATGCATTCCCCTTTTATTCTGGCAGTAAAACCCCCTATTCACCTTTCTTATGTCAGTGGTTTAAATGGATGATCATAGTGATTCGTTCAGGGGTAGGAATTTGACTTAGTGTGAGCCAATCAAAATCTTTCCTAGGACCTTGGAAGCATGACTGGAAAGGAGACATTTTCTTCTCTTGAGATCAATTGTGCTAAGTAATGTAAGTAGGGGACAACAAAGACAAGAAGATCTTTATGATGTAACTTTGAGTGTCTATTCTAGCTGCACCTGATGGCAGCATACTCATTTTAAGTTATGTGAACTAAAATATTTTCATTGTCTTCTTCCTTGAACTATTTGAGGTTGGTTTCCTCATTTGCAATTGAAAAAGTCCCAACAAAAGTACCCTGCTTCCTAATCACTGATAAAATGGAGTACAATACAATTGTTTTCCATGATGCCTGCTTCATCAGTACAAGTCTCCATTTTGTATCATTTATTCTTGACCCAATGCCACCCCCTTGTTAAAGATTCACCCCTAATTCTTTACCACCATCTCATCCTCCTTTGTGCCTTCCAGACCTTAATGTCATATTTCATCCCTCTCTCTCCTCTTTCTTCAACTGTTCTCTTCCTACTGGTCCTTTACTCTTAACCTATATTATGCTAATTTTCACCCCCCTTCTCTAACATATTCCATCTTTATCTTTCCTTTTCACCTGAACTATTCTGAATATTAATTATGTCATTCCCTCTACTTCCTTACCTTCCATTTCCTTCTCTGCTTACTACTTTCACATTCCACTGCCTTAGGGTCACCAGTGATTTTATATTGTCAGATCCAATGACATCTTTAGACTATGGCTAACTGGATCCCTCTTTCACATTTGACAATGTCTGTTACTTTTTAATGCTCTCTATCTAGATTCCAAGATGAGAAACTACTCCCTCCCAGTCCCCCTAAAACCTTCTTAGCCACTCCTCTATCTCCCTTACAAGTTCCTCTTCTGTCTGCTTCTTTTCTCATGCTACATACTCTCCTTGGGTGACCTAACTACTCTGTGGTTTTCATTTTTACCATATGCTGATGGCTCTCAAATCTATATATGCAAGTCCAATCCTGTGTTCTACCTGGAACTTCAAATATTTGCTGTGTTTTATACCTTAATGTTCCAAGGATATCTCAAATTCAACTTAATAAAAACAGAATATATTATCTTACTCCCAAATCTGCTTTCTCTGCTGTATTCTCTATCTCATTTTATAGTATCACAATTTCCCAGAGTTGCAAGCCCAAAATTATGAGTACCATTTTTATCTTCTGGCCTTCACGTCCCAATACCTTTGGGCTTCCAAAGTATTTATTGAGTCTGTTCCCTTCTTGTAGTAGACACTGATGGCCACCTGCCTGACAAACATGGTTGTTGCCATCTTCCTTGCTAACAGAATCCCAATTTTGCTCAGATAGCCACGTGATTCTGTATGTAAAGATATGTGTTTGAGGGAAAGCTGGCAACATTCTCTGTCCCAGCTTCAAAGGATGAGTCTTGATTTGTTTACTCTAAGCCAATCATGATAATTCTTGTAAAAGAATAACTCAGAAATATTGTTATCTGCATAGAAATATTTGACTCATATATGAGGGAAACAGTCATTAGATTTTGTTGTCATTGAACAAAGGCAAAACAACAGGAGTTATGGGGTAAAGGGAGAAATAACCCCCTTTCCCCAGACATTTGGAGAACAGTAAATCTTGTTTTATATTTGGATAAACTGATTACCCAGCAGCTGCATTTGTTCATACTGCCACCACATTTTGCAAAATCCTTTTACCCTCTCCAGCTTCCACTAGCTGAACAAGTATCACTTTCTCTGAGAAATCTTTCTAGTCAACCCCCACCCCCTGCTATATACTAGGTATATGAGAAACCCTTCCTTTGTTTAGAGGGCAAAGTATGTGCTTCATGCTAAATGTAGACCTAGTTGGGTATGGTGGGATTTTGAAAAAGGAAAGAAAAGGCTACATTCATTGTCTCTGAGTAGTTGTGACTAAGGAACTTTGGTATTCTACAATTCTAAAGGTTTGATTACTTCATACACATCATTTCTGGTATGTGTGGTTCCTAAAGTTTTACTCCTAAATAACTCAAGAGAGATTCCCTTAGGAAACACACACAACTAGATCTGTCATTTATTTACCATTTTATTCAATACTTTGGAAGTGCTTTGTAATAGCCTTGTTAATAGATGCTTGCCTAGGGCAAGTAATAATTTATTGGACAAGGTATAAAGGTTCCCATTTTATTTATTTACTACCGTATATGTTGTACAGAGAAAAACAACTCACAGAGCTTCCAATTTTTCCCTAACTTTTTATTTTGAAAAATTTCAAGTACAATAAAAACTCATCATACCCTTCACCTAGAATCACCAGTTATTAATATTTTTCCATATAAGCTCTCTCTCGCTTCTTCCCCTCGGCTTTTCCCCGACATGAACACACACATACACACACCACACTTTCTTATGACTGAACAGTCTGAAAGTAAGTTGCAGACATCATGACTTCACCCTTTTATCCTTCTACATGTGTCTCCTAAGAGTAAGGGCAGCCTCCTACACAACTGCAACGCCACTGTCATACTCAAGGAATTTAGCATTTATATAATAGAATTATCTAATATGTAGTTTATATTAAAATTTCCCTAAAATTCCCCAATCTGAGTTAGTTTTTTCTCACCTGGATCTTATCAAGCATCATGCATTGCATTTAGTTTTTATGTCTCTTTAGTCTTCTTTTATCTAAAACAGTTCCTCCACTTTTTAAAAAACTTTCATGTCATTAATATTTCTGAAGAATCCAGACCCATCATTTTGTAAAATGTCCCACGACATATATCTGATAGTTGCCATATAGTTGCATTCAGGTTAAGCATTTGTGGCAAGAATGCTACAAAAGAGCTATTTTCTTCTCAGTGCAGAGTATGAGAAGGTTGTTCCATTATTGGTGATGTTCAATTTGATCATTTTTCTCTCTTTTTTTGTACACTTCTCAAGTGAATCATTTATTATGGAAACCTCATAGAAATGAGGCCAATATCTCCATTTATTGAGCATTTAGTAAAGTAAAATGGAGAATAAGGTAATTATTTAAAAAAAAAAAAAAAAACTTTAAAAATAAAATGTCCAGGCTTCAATCATCTGGATATTTTCATTAAATTTTTTTTAACATCTTAGGAAACAGAATTATCTGCACTTGTGTCTCAAATCTGTAATTTTCTTTGTTCACACAGATCTAACCAGCTAATAGCATCCATTTATCTCCAATTAGCAGATCAGCACAAAATATATATGGCTTAAAAGCAGCACAATATAGTGGAAAAAAGAGATTAATCTAGAATGCAGAGATGTCAAACTTGTCTCATGACCTTAAGCAAATCATGTGCTCTTCCTGGGCCTCCGTTTTCTCTTCTGTATAATGGAAAAAACTGGACTTCAGGATCTTTAGAATTGTATCATTTTAAAATTCATTCATATCTGTAGTTAACTGCCATATACTCTGAATCATTTTGACTCCTACTTATAAATGTTTACGCCTTGTGCAAGATCAAATTAACTTAATGTTTTTTTCCTGGTGGAAATAACAGAATTTTAGGAATAAGAAGGAACTATGGAAATTATTTCATCAACTTCCCACCAGATTTGGGAATCCCATCCTATTGGTAGCCATCTGGTCTGTGCTTGCACACTTTAGGTGATGTGGTAGCAATTACCCGAAGCAAAGTGTTTGTGTGTAGACTCTGAAGTTCTGCCTCAGCCATTTTAGATCCTTCTTGATGATCCATGAAGTCCCCAGACTCACTAGCTTAGCCTGTTCTGGCTGCTGTAACAAAATGCCACAGACTGGGTGGCTTATAACAACAGAAATGTATTTCTCACAGTTCTGAAGGCTAGGAAGTCCAAGATCAGATGCCAGCATGGTGTGGCCTCATGAGAGCTCTCTTCCTGGCTCATACTTGGTGCCTTCACTGTGTCTTCTCATGGGAGAAGGGAAGGGATCGCTCTCAGGTCTCATGTAAGGGCACTAATCTCATTCAATAGGTTCACCCTTCTGACCTAATAACCACCTGAAGGCATTAGGATTTCAGCATATTAATTTTGGGGGCACACAAATATTCAGGCTATAGCACTCACCTTCTCTGGACTTCAGACATCCCTTCCTTCACTCTCCTTCAATAATGCACTTGTGCATCTATACCTGGATCGCTCAGCTCTTGTCTGCCTCTGCGATCTGGCTTTCTGGTCTTCTCCCCTTTCATCACCCCTTCCAACTTTCTCATTGCTCTTGAGTAACATTGGGATGTACAAATCCCTGGAAACCTTCCTACCTCCCTATCTAGTCCACCAATTCCTTATGACTATATTTATATTTTGCCCAACCTGGTCAATCACTTCAGCATTGCCCTTACATCTTCCTCAACACCCACAGCATTTCTAATTATACCAGGTGTACTTTTACATTTATTTATATGCCAAATACTGAACAGCATAGATGCATAATATAGAACAGCATAGAGGCATAATATAGAATAGGAAAACAAAGTATCAATTTGTGAAGACTGTTGTGAGTGCACACTTTTTAGAATAAAAATATGTATTTAATTATATTGTAGCCTGACCAAGCAAATACCACTGACCAAATCATATACTATTCATATAGAATAATAATGGCAACTTTTTCAGCTGAAAAAGACACACTGGTCAATTTACTAATGTGAGATTGAAAATACACATGCGTAATCTTAAAGGCTTTAAGATTACAGAGGCTTTAAAATACAGAGGACTGCAGACATGTGAGGTAACAAATATTTTCTCTGATGTGTAGTGACATGCTATGGTTTAAACTGGAGATGGAATACAATGACCGTAGATCAAGAAATGTGACCTGGAGGGTTTGCATGGTTTTTTATTGTATTTTTAAGAGTAAATAAGTATATCATATTTCAAAACAACATGCTCTTAATGCTAATATAAATCATCGGTGCCTTTCTTCATATTTTACTCCCAAATGATTTCTTTGTAGGATCTTAATGTGAATAGTTATATTTAGAAATCAGAATAAAATATTAGCACTAGAAAATCTTAGTGATCATTCATTCTATAAGTGAGGGAATTGAAGCTCCATGGAGCAAAAATCACGTTTCCAAAGTAATACAGCTCTGGTGACTGAGCAACATCTAGAGCGTGGTTTTGAGGACATGCAACTTTTCCAGTGATTTTCAAACTGGGAGCTTTGGGGATCCTGGTGGTGTGTCAGGACTACCTTATGGGAGAAAGTGGATGGTTCCTCACCTCCTTAAAGTCAAACCACACTACATTTGAGTGTTTTATATATTGTGGTTCTACTTAAAAATTTGAATTAGAGAAAAGGATCTTAGTCTTAAATGTATATATTTTTGAAAAATTGGCAACCATGCCTTCTCCATCCACATGGTGATTGAAATTTTTCCTTATAGCAACTACTCAATGTTAGTATGAGTTAGAATACTCGCTTTTTTGCATTAATGTATTTTTATTTAAATTGGTTCTTTAAGTAAATACATCATAAGTGTTTCTACAGATAAAGATGTAGATGCAGATAAAATGGAATAAAATCTTCTCTTTTGCTATATCTTCACAATCGGCAGCCTTCTCCTTGACTTTGCCAGCATGCTACCTAGCTATTTCAAAATGAAGAGAAATAAAATATGGTAGAAGCCATGAGATGAAATAAAAAAACAAGCAAGTTTAGGTTTCTATAAACTCACTTGGTGGGAGCCTAACGTATTGTTGTGTATAAATGTCTGGGAGCCTATCAGATTCATACTACCCTGTTTCCCCAAAAATAAGACCTAGCCAGACAATCAACTCTAATGCATCTTTTGGAGCAAAAAATAATGTAAGACCCAGTCTTATTTTACTATAAGACCGGGCCTTATTAACGTAATATAAGACTGGGTCTTATATTAATTTTTGCTCCAAAAGACATATTAGAGCTGATGGTCAGGCTAGGTCTTATTTTCAGGGAAACACAGTATTTTGTAGCAGCAATATTTATTTTCCCAGCTTTATTTCTTTTCAATAATTTCTTCCTTAAAGATACTAATGTCGATTGATATCAGATTAATAACAGCACACATTTTCCTAAGTTTTCTTGCATATTATATTAATGGTAAAATTCCCCTTTGTGACATTATGGTGATTGTAGCTATCCATGTCTTCGTGGGGTCATGAAATGGCCTATGTTTTAATCCCTGTGGGCTTTCTGACTTTCTAGTTAACTGACATTTTTAAAGTTAATTCGGACTACTTAGTGCATGAAATTTTTCATTAATCATTTCATCCTCCCTCAATTCTAAACAGGATTTGATCCCCAAAATAAATTTGAAGAGACTTAAAAATATAAAATCCAAGCATGAACATGTCTTAAAGTGGTTGTTTTACCCATTTGGGACAAACTCAATTTGCCCAATGATGATTCACAAACATTCAGGATTCCCGTTATGAGCTTCTTTCCTTTATGAGAGCAATTAAGTTCCATGGAAATGGAAGCACATTTCAAAAATACCAAGAGCATGGATTTCTCTTAATTTTTTTTTTAACTTTCACAGAAAATTCAGATTATCTGAGCTATAATTTCACTCTTTTGACACTTTAATAGGTATATAGCTTTCCTCAATCCAGCTGTTTTCCTTCACTACCTGTGGTGATGTGGTTGCAATATTTAAAACCAGAGGCATGCACTAAACTCTGGCAATAATGTTTCTAAACTAATCCAGCATGAGGAGAAAGGTGATTAGAAAGGAGACAGGTCCTAATGGAAGATGGATAAGCTATTTCTAGAAACTACCATTACTGCTGAAAAACTAATTGCTTTCCTCTTGCTTTTGGATATTTCCACCAGTTCAAGAAGGACAAAGTGTGAAGAAACTTCACCTTGCTACTACTTGTAATGTTTCTTTCCTGAAACTGCAGAGAGCTTTGGGTCTCCAAAGCAAATTTTTGAGACAGTAGACTAATGTGCTTAAGAGAGAAAAGGTGAAAGTGTTTTTGTGTCTTGAATGATTAGATCAGTAGCTCATTGTTCACGTAACAAATATTATGTGGTTTCTGCAATGTGGTAGGCACTGCGCTAGATAAAAACAACTGAATATAGAATCATTGTCCTGGAGGGGTTACATATTAATCCTAATATGATTTAAGTAATAATAGGAGGTAAGAAAAATTACTATGGAAGTTCTAGGAGAAGGAATTCCTCTAAATATCACCCTAATGCCCTTTTAGGGCTCTGTAAAATTTGTTTTATGCCAGTTTTACTAAAACTAATATGAGGCTAGCAATTTGTTATGGGTATGGCAGATACTTTATCAATTTTTAAGTTCTATGAAGTTTAGTATAATATACTAATAATACGAGCATCATGAGATCTAGGAATATGTGGGCTGATGGCTGAAAGCAAGAGCCTAGGAGCTATCCAAGTGATTGTTCTCCAAGGCAGGGTATTGCAGGGAGAACGTAGGTTTTGATCCAAATCCAAGTTCTTCCAGTTATTAATTGAATTAACAGAAACAGGTCACTTCATTTTCCTTAGTTTTTGTATCCTTATGTGTAAAACAGAGCTAAAAATAATACCTGCCTCATGAGGTTGTTATGAAAAATCGATTGAATTATACATGTGAAAGCACTCTGTAAATTTGAAGTCTAATAAAAAAATTATTTTTTATAGCAAATACACACATGTCCATTCATCAACATGGAAACAATATTGCTGTAGTCATAGTACCAAACTTTCAGATGAAGAATGCTGGTCTGTTCTTCAGGCATTCTTCCAGAATCTCTAACTGAAAATGGCTGCAATATAATGAGTGTTCATGGCTAATACTACATATGGCTAGTTAACATTTTAAAGTACTAACCATTTGATTTCATGGAAAGAAAGGTTTTATTCTCAATGAGGTTACCAATTATTTAAAATTTATGTAAAACTGGATTAATAAACCAAAAGGACAAAGGGAACAAGAATCATCTCCATAATCACATGACAAAGCAATAAAAACTTATGTCCTGATAGGAAAGGAACTGTACTGGTTGGGATGTTTTTGGTTGCAAACATCAGAAGACCCAACAAACATCAGTTTATGTCAAAAGGGTATTTATTATTTGTTTCACAATAGTCTAGTTGTGGGCAATCCCAGGGCTTGTTCAGTGGCTCAACAATGTTATGGCTCTGGGTTAGCATCCGTGGCGTTATCTTCATCTTCTATCATGCTATTGACTCATAGGCAGTCACAGATACATGTTTCAGCTTCATCACGCCTTTCCATCAATATCTCAGACAGGAAGAACAAGAGCACTCCAAGAAAATCTCCTTAAATATCCCTTTTGTCAGAAAGCAAAATATTACCCAGAAACCCCCTGGAGATTCCCTCTTACATCCCATTGGCCAGAACTGGCTCACAGGACCACCCCTCACTGCAGGGGAAGCGGAGAGAACAAATATTCAGCAAAAGAGGTTATGGCTGTAACATAAGGGCCTCAGGCCAATCATGATTCATTTGCTGGGACCAGGTACATTGTGGCCAAACAAAATCAGGGTTTTAATAATTAAGACAAAAAAGGGTGGAGACACTGATGGAAAACTCCCTAATGGTGTTCCTGTATGTATACACATAGTTAATGAGCTAGACCCTGTACAAAAAAAATATTATATTTACCTTTTAAAAGAGAGGTTCTAAACACCATAGCCTGCATTGCAACTTTCTGGTAAAGAAAGCCCAGTAGGGCAGGGGAAAAAAAAAAAATTATAGCCAAGAATGTTGGGCTAAAAACCAACTGCCTCTTTCCCCCCTGAAGCATGTCCACTCTGTGATGCAGTGGTTGCTTTCTCTCTTGTGAAACACTGATCCTCTGAAATGGTTTTTAATGTTTGAGCCAACAAGTTCTTACCTATCCAAGTATGAGTTCTGTGATTAATTACAAGGTATACTGCTCCTGTCAACTCATCAGCCTTTTCTCTTATGCCATTTAAAAATTTGTTTCCTAACCTAGGCTGGGCTTTGATAATACAAACAGGACCAGTTAAGAATCAACTCCCATCTGCTAACTCAAAGAGAGAACTGTTGCAATTTGCTCTTTCCATGCTATATCTCATTGATAGCTAACATTACATCATTCCCTATTTCATTAAAGCTAGATCTAAGTTGTGACAAATTGATTTTTTATAAATGCCATCTCTTCAATCCCCACTGGATCTAGCCAGAGAAATGTACCATCTCATGATTCCACTGAATATTCTCTGAGAAGAAACATTAGTTTCATAAGGAACATGAGCCTAGGAACAGCCTAGAAAGTTGATGACAATATATATTAGTTCAGAATTTGAATCCCTACTAAATTTTAGAAAGTGATTAGCCTGAGTGCTCATTCCTTTTGGCACTTATAATAAAAATTCTTGCTTTTTCCTCCCTCACAATTTTAATAAATTGCAGTAATATTTTTGTTACACCAGATATGAGATGAAATGAGCCCATTGGAAAAAAAAATCCAAAAGAATAAATTCATACTTCTTATCCTCTCTCCTCCCATTCAGCCTACACCATGTCTTTCAGTCTGGTTTCAGATATTAGTAAGTAATGGACTAATACACAGGAAATGAATAGCCCCTCCCTGCTCTGTAAATCAGAAAAGTCATTTACAGGAGCTGAGTGAATGGAGGGAGAGGTGTGTGGCAAGGGAATTGAACCTTAATGGCCCCTCTAGAGCTATAACTGTCTATCTCTCTGCCTGTCTCTCTTTCTCTGTCCCACTCGATCTTTCTCCCCACCCTTATTCTATTTCCATCTCTCTCAGTCATCCCTTACCACCATCTCTCAGTTTACAAATCTCTCAGACCTGGGGCCTATTATCTTAAGAAGTGGTCTGTGTATTTTAAACATTGAATGAAAAACTCTCCCAAGTACCTAAGTCACTCCTTGAAGTAAACTTCCCTTTTTACAGACAATGGGGTACTTGGTAACTGGTCCTCCATGGTGGGATCTGTGTAATTTTATGCAAGATGTTAATTGTGTGGTTCAACTTTATACCATGTTTCCCCAAAAATAAGACCTAGCTGGACCATCAGCTCTAATGTGTCTTTTGGAGCAAAAATTAATATAAGACCCGGTCTTATTTTAACATAAGACTGGGTATAATATAATATAATATAATATAATATAATATAATATAATATAATATATATAATATAAACCGAGTCTAATGTAATATAGTATAATATAATATCAGGTCTTATATTAATTTTTGCCCCAAAGGAGCATTAGAGCTGATGATCCAGCTAGGTCTTATTTTCGGGGAAATACGGTATTACACTTGAAAGAAGTCAGAGTCATGGAAAGATCAAGACTAGAAATAAAAAGGTCATCAAAACAATATTTTGGAATGTATTTCCTACTTATATTCAGATATGGCCACTGTGGTAAACTGAGAATTTTCAAAACTTCAAGCAAGATAATGGATAATTCTGTCAAGTTCTGAATTAAGAGATCTGAGGAGTTATCATTCTTCTTTATCTATTTTACTACTTTTTACTACTTCCCTCCCTTCCTCCTTTCAACTTCAGGCTAGGAATGGAGTCTATTACTTCTCAAGACACCAACAGATCATCTACACCTTGATTGTGCATTGGAATCAAGTGGAGAACCTCAAACGTTCTGATGCTTGGGTCTTTCCCAGAAATTATGATATCATTGGTTTGAAGTAAGCCCTGGGTGTCAAGATTTTGTTTTACACATCGAAGGTGATTATAATAAGCAACTGAAGTTGAGAACCACTGATCGAGACTCAACATTTTTTAATCTCTATCAGCATGAAGCCATATAATTTATGATGTCACTTTTTCAAGGACAAAGATTTAATTGTTCTGCCTTTAACACTTTCTTTTAGAGCTTCTGCTAGATCAGAATAAACAAAGGCCTACCTATTAGACAAGGTTTTTTGGAGAAAGGAACCAATAGGATATGTCTTTGTCTGTGTCTCTGTCTCTCTCTCTCTCTCTTCTCTCTCTCTCTCTCTCTCTGTCTCTCTCTCTGTCTCTCTCTCTCTCTCTCTCTCTCTCTCTATATATATATATATATATATATATATATATATATCTATATATATCTATATATCTATATCTATATCTATCTATATGTATCTGTCTATCTATATATAGAGAGAGATGAGATACAGATAGAGAAAGACACACAGACATACAGGTATATATATATATCTATATATATATAGAGAGAGAGAGAGATGAGATATATCTATATATATATCTCTATCTCTATCTCTGTATCTATATCATCTATATCTATATCTATCTATCTATCTATCTATCTATCTATCTATCTATCTATCTATCTATCTATCTATCTATCTATCTATCTATCTATCTATCGAGATTATAAGGAATTGGCTCATGCAATTATGTTGGCTGAGAAGTCCTAAGATCTGCAGTCAGCAAGCTTGAGACCCATGAGAGCCAATGATGTAGTTCCAGAGTCCCAAGTTCTGAGAAACAGGACAGCCAATGGTGTAAGTTCCAGTCAGAAAGCTGACAGGCTTGAGATCCAAGAAGAGCCAATTATTCAATTCAAGTCTGAAAGCAGGAAAAGGCTACTGTCCCAGCTAAATAGCAATTCAAATGTTAATCTTATCCAAAAACACTTCACAGACACACCCAAAATAATGTTTGATGAAATATCTGGACACCTTGTGGCCCAGTCAAGTTGTCACATAAAATTGTCCATTACACCAACATAATATTTAAATAAGGATAGTGGATGGCAGCTTTGATGGAAATTAAAGGCAAATTAAGCCAGAAATAATCCATAGGTGTTTATAATCTACAGTGGATAATAGAGATTAACATGTAACTTTCAACTTGTTCTCGTTCCAATTAAATAATTTATCTTCTGTTGAAGAATACCTCTGAAACACAGGAGAGCAAATTCTTCCAAATCAGCTAACTGATCATCTACTATTGATACCTTCAGAAACTTCTTAGAAGTTGGGAGAGACAGAACAGAGAGTAACTAGAAGAGCGTGTATTATAATTATGTCTTGTGGACTTTCTTTCCAAACACTTGATTTATTAGTGTTGGAAGAGCACACAGTAAATTTTCAATAAGCATTTTTGAATAAGTGAATAGTGAAAATTAAAAAGTGGAACCCAGGATGGCTGGTTAGCTCAGTTGGTTAGAGCACAGTGCTAATAAAATCAAGGTTGCCAGTTCAATCCCCGCATGGGCCACTGTGAACTATGCCCTCCTTAAAAAAAAAAAAAAAAAAGTGGGACCCAATTTATGCCTTCTTCAGATAACTGTTTATTTATTTAAGGGCATTTAGGAAAAGGCAAGAAAGGTGGAAGAGTGGTGTATAAGATAACCTTAAGTGGTAGGATAGAGATAAGATGTATTAGTGTATGAGTGTCTGTTTTCTCACCCTTTATCAGCCTAAGGTGAGTACTTTATCAGCCTGGTTTCTGGATCTTTTGAAGACAGAATCGGGAGAATGGGTAGAAAGAGAGAAGACCCAATAGACCGGAAGGAGTAAAGGAAAAGAACAAGGAGGGTAGGCTGATCCACATAACAAAGACAGTGGAATTGGACAGGATATTCCGTGGGCTCTCTTGAAGTGGTGTTAGGGTTTGGTGAGCAGAAGGTTTTAATTCTAAATCTATAGGATGTGAAAAAATTGGAGAGGAAAGGGATACACATCTGGAGACATATTCTGTGAACTGAGAATTAAAACTCATTTGGAAGATTTAGATTAAAAATGGATTTTTAAAAAAGATTCCTTTTGGCATCAGGACTTTAAATATGACTCAGTATAGAGTTGAGACACATGGAGCTTCAGGACTATTCAGGTTACATGTTCTAAGTCCCTGAATGCTCTCTATAGCACTTTCTCCCCTCTGGATCATGTGACCTCTTAATGATACCCCATGATCCTAGTTATTTTCCTTCTTATACAATGGATTATTCTTGGTGTCTGCTTTTAATTTAGGGATGGGAAATAGGAAGAAATTAGGCTTTCGTGAAAGGTAAATTAAGCCTCTTTTCTCGTTGGTGGTTCACCTCATATGAATATGAGAATGCAAATTACAGAAGAATCCCATTTATTCTTACAAATGGAGGTGGGGGTGAAAGGAGGGGGTGGATTTGAGTGTACACTGGAGTTCTGAGCTCTTTACATGTAAATTATCTTCATTTTATTCTCATAACAGTCATAGGAGGTAGCATTTCACTTATCTTACTCAAGGTTATATAGCTATGACATGGTAGAGCTGGGGTTCACACTATAAACCTATTCTTTCCACTATATGCTGCATAATGGGAGCTTTATTATCTGGCTAGGTTTTAAAAATTCCATATAAGAAGTCCTTGGTGATTTATTGGGTACTATTCCCCCCCCCAACCAAATATCAAGTAAATAGATTTTTAGCAAACTATTTTCGAACACGTTCATTCTGGTCCATTTTGGAAGCAATACCAGTTACTTAGTGGGTTTAAAGAGATGGAATAAGGTGTCTAGTTTGTAAAGGAAGAGATTATCTCCATTAGCAAATGAAATGATCTTGTATCTAGAAAATCCTATGTAACACAAACACGTACACGCACATGCACACACAACTGTTAGAATTAATAAGAGTTCATCAAGGTTGTAGGATACAAGGTCAATATACAAAAATCAGTCATATTTCTGTATATTAGTAATGAAAAATCCAAAAGTGAAATTAAGGAAACAATTCTATGTACAAGAGCATCACAGCAATGGATCATAGGTACCAAAAGTGTATTGATTCATAGATTAACGTTAACCGAAGAAAATCTTTAGTGGGACCCCCACAGATCTCAGTCCTCGGCCATGTCCCTGGCTCAGCACTTTTGGTCAAAACTTTGGATAGATACATAATCGGAAGATATCAATACAAGATAAGCTATCAGGTAAACAAGTGAAACAAGCTGGAAAAAACAAATGGAGTAAATATTTGGAGTGGAATTTAGCTGCTACATGATTATATAAGGGAGAATGAAAAATTAACTTTTATATTCATTTGAAATTAAAGTGAGAGTTTAAACTCACAATCTAGAATTATGTAAGTTAAACTTTATACTCAAAATCAACAGTCCTCTTCTTCGGAAAGTAAGAATCTTGATGGGCAGAAATGGTTTTTACTCTCTGAAGAATGATTGTGCCAAAATTATGAGCTAGATGCTAAACTAGGCATTATGGATGGAAAAATATTTCACTGTTGGTCCTTGCCTTTGAGGTTGTCATACTCTAGTGACAGTCTAATGAGACAGTATGGATCAGGGTGTCAGAAGAAACAAATTCAAAAGTTTACTTGAAGGGAATTTAATGATAGAACAATTTATAGATGAATGGGTAGGATTAAGAAAAACCACAAGATGTGATGAAGCACTCAGAGACTAGCACTACCAAGAAGCTGTTACTGCCTAGCTGTTTCTGGAAACTGATGAGAGCAATATCCATAGAGGAGCTGCTGGAAAGGAGCTATGTAGAGGAGCTGTGTTTCTTATATAGAGAGATGCAGACCCTGTCAAACTGTGGCCTGACAGAAAAAATGTGGGGAAAATAAATACCTTAGCACCTTTTCACCCCCATAATGTCCAGTCTCTTGACTTCCATTGGCCAAATCCAATTGGAAACCAGAGGTCAAAGGATTCTGGTTATGCAATCTGTATAGTCCCCATGGGCACAGAGCAGGATGAAGGATAAAGAATAGATTTGGAAAGCCAGAGAGAGAATATACAGCTAAATCAGGTAAAACAGATACTGTGTTTCCCCCAAAATAAGACCGGGTCTTATATTAATTTTTGCTCCAAAAGACACATTAGGGCTTATGTTCAGGGGATGTCATCCTGAATCATGTTAGGGCTTATTTTCTTGTTAGGTCTTATTTTCAGGGAAAGATGGTAGTTGCAATAAAAGATTAACAGTGCTATATTTAAAATAAGTCTTGAATATTGGGTGAGGAGTTGACAAGTTGAGATATTGATGCTGGAATGAATAGCATGCACAGACTGGGTCATAAAAGGGAGCACCTTGCTTGGAAAAAAGCAGGAAGTTGCAAGTGAGTAGAGAGTTGAGTGTGAAGGGTCTAAGGAAGAAGTTATAAACCAAGGATGGAAAAATATATTTGGTGGCCAGATCACTATATGAAGGACACTGCAAGTTAAGCTATAGGTTTGACTGCTTTAACAGGGATCCAATATACAGTGGCTTGCATACAATAAAAGTTATTGCTTTCATATATTATACTGAGCTAGTGGGCATCTCTGCTCTGAGAAGTTATCAGAGGCCCAAACTCCTTTTATCTTATTGCTTTGTCCTCATCCACATGGTTCAGAACAACTCACTACTATGTCCACATACTACAGTAGGTAGCAAAATGGCATGCTCTTTCCTTTCAGGAAAACAACCTAGAGATTGCACATGTCACTACTACTCCCACCCTATCGGCCAGAACTTGGGCACAAGAACACACCTTGTCACAAGGAAAGCAAGGAAATGTAACCTTTAATGTGAGCAGTCATATACCCTGATAAAACCTGGGGCTTCTACTACTATGAGGAAGAAGGAGAAAATATTGGAGGAAAACTGGTATTATTTGCCATAAACATCTTATTTTTCCACGGTGAGGTCCTGAAGAGAATGGGTCCAATGGATGGGAAGGAGTGGTAGAAGACGAAAGATAGGATTGGTTAGAGAGAGTGATTTCAATGTTCAAGGCATTGGCATAGAAGTCGGCCAAGGATTGGTTTGGATGAGTCAAGTGGTGATAGATGAGATTCCCAGAGTAAAAGAGGTGCAGGCACCTAGGACTACAAATCTCATATGTCAGAACCGGTGGTCCAGAAGGCTGTTGTCACCTGCCCACGCACTGTGAATGCTGTTGCTTTTCCCATCCATGTATTTAGTAACTAAAATAAAATGGGGGCTATTTATCAGGTCATGTTCTGAACCCTGGATGGACTTAGAAAGAAATGTTTTTTTACAAGCGTAGGATTGCAAACCAGCGCTGGATGAGGGATTTACATTTTCTTTTAAGCACAGGCTGCTGCTAGTGGGCATAGAACACTGGGTGTGTTGATTGCTAACGTGATTTATGGCTGTCCCTGTGTATTCAGCTCCATTCTATGACCTTCCTTCCAGTGTCCTCTGCCTTGATAAAATCACTCTATTCTATGTCAAGTCCTTTTAATCCTTTTTTTGGAATCAAGTATGAAACAATTTCTAATGCATTGAAATCTAACTTTCTTTGCTTATTGTTTATTCCCTGAAGCCTGAATACTACATTTAGAAGTTGAAAAATTACAAGCTGCAGCTTTGTACGCAGTATCTCTAACTTTCTTATCTAGGTTTCAGTATGGCCTCTGATGAACCTTTTCTTTTTCTATTTGTTTTTTACACATAAACTTTAGACCTCCAAAGTTAATCACTTGGGTCTGCAGTTTATCATTTATAGCCCCGAAATATGTGGAATTATTTAATTGGGCACCTGAAGAGATAATTGTACATATAAGAAAGAATGGTAATGAAGCAGTTATGAACTAAAGTAGTACTGAAAAAAATGGGGAAAGGCCTTAGGAAAGGACCTGGAACTTGGGCCTCTGGAGGGTCCATTTGTCTATTAATCCTTCCATCTATCATTTCATTCAAAAATCTTGCAGTGTCAATTTCTATAGAAATCACTAGGATTCAAAGATTATTATGTTTCCAGTCCTTGAAGAGTTTATATGTCATAACTTAAGCAGACTCAGTTTTCAGGCATGGTCAGAAAGAAAGGAAGGAAGGGACCAACTGTGTCTTTACTATGTGAAGCTTTACATATATAATCTTATTGATGATTGGGACTAAGGAAGACAAAGGCTAATATTGCAGTTTAGTAAAAGA
This sequence comes from Rhinolophus sinicus, assembly GCF_036562045.2. Lineage (NCBI taxonomy): Eukaryota > Metazoa > Chordata > Mammalia > Chiroptera > Rhinolophidae > Rhinolophus > Rhinolophus sinicus. The sequence continues at coordinate 146,979,906 of NC_133753.1, read as the reverse complement.
ACATAGATGTATAAACAACTGTAACCTCATGTCATTGATGCTATAATAAAAGTGGGAGCCCAGATAAGGGACAGGCTGATTCTGCCTGGGATAGAGGAAGAAAGCTTCCTGAGGGAGCCCAAATTTCAGCTGGACCCAGATGGATGATCAGGAGTTGCCCAGGTGGAAAGGTGGGAAGAGCACTGTAGGTGAAGAGAACAATGTGCACAAACACGTGGAGATGTGAGGAGCTGGGCAAGTTTGGGCAATATTGAGTGGTTAAGTGCTAAGTGTAAAGATTGGAGAGGTGGGTTGGGATTCTGTATGCCAAGCTAAGGCATTTGAATTGTATTCTGTAGGCAATGGGCAGCTACGTAAAGTTTATAAGCATGGCAGTAACATGACCAGATTTATATTTTGGAAAGATGACTGGGGAAAATAAGAAAGGTGGGGTGGGGAGACTAAATTTACTCATTTTCACCAAGCAAATGTTTACTGAGTGCTTACTATGTGCTGGGCATCTAGTAGGGGCTGGGGATACAACATTGAGTTAATAGTCAAAACTTCTTGCCCTCATGCAGTTTCAAGTAATAGAGGGAGACAGGCTATAAACAAAATATTTATATATAGTCATTCACGTGGTGATAAGTGCTATGGAGAAAATAAAGCACGAAAGAAGACAGATACAATCTTTATAAATGGATGACCACTTCGCCCAATACTATATAACCTCCACTGAGAAGGAAGGGAACAGTTGAGCAAACACATGAAGGAGATAAAGAGAGCAAGCCATGTGCTTATCTGCGGGAAGAGAATTTTTAGCAGAAGGAATAGCAAGTGCAAAGTCCTCTTATATGTGTCCTCTTATAGTCTTATATGTGAGCTCTGAAAAGCCCATGAGGACAAAAGAGAGGAATTTAAGACTCAAATTCCTGTATTTGTATGGAGCATTTAGCCAAAGAAATACCGATCACCTCTTATACGTCACTCAGAACCTTTAGTCATTTGATTATAAATATTTGAGTTTGACAGGCTAGAACAAGGTCTCCTTTTATAGATGGTTGAGAGGCTGGAATTTTAGACACAGGTAACTAAGCTATTTTCTGCTATCACTCAAGACCAACAATTTTTCGTTTGAGCAGTAAAGCCCAGTTATGATGCCAAAGTCAACAGAATATAGTTTGTTGTCTCCTTTGTAGTTTGAAACCATTCATTTCATTTTCAGATGCTCAAAATCTATACTTGATGACCACATTTAAGGGAACTTGCCCCCAAAACTAAGAGATATTACATGGGCTTGATGAACATGTGGAACCCTCTCAACAAATAAGCAAGATGAGTGAAACTGGGAATGTGTCTGGCTGATCAGGGGCTAGCTGTGTGCATCTCACACACAGAGATAAACATGAAGCGAGACCCTGGAATGAGGTCACTAGAGTATACCCTCCTGGTCCTGTAGTCAGACCACACACGTATTTAATGCACTGAACCCACCTTGAAATGCCCCTCAGCCCCAAGAGAACAAAGTACTAGAAAAAATAAAGGGGAGGGGAGGATGCTGAGTGATCCATAATGCTGGCAATGTCACAATCCATCCTGAACAGTGGAATAAAGTTAATAGAAAAAGTTCCGTAGGGCTTGTCAACTGCCTGTTACCCAACTCTTTGGCAGAAAAGCAAAAAGGAAATAGATATATCATTATAGAATGCATCGACAATAAATTATTGGGATGTGTTACATATAAGGAGTCATTCCCTGTATTTATTTATTTATTTTATTAAATTTATTGGGGTGACATTGGTTAATAAAATGATATAGGTTTCAAGTGTACATTTCTGTAATACATAATCATATTACATTGTATGTTCGTCACCCAGAATCAGTTCTCCTTCCATCACCATATATTTGACCCCCTTTTCCCTCTTCTACGACCTCCCTCCCCTCAGGTAAAAACTAAAATATCATCTGTGTCTATGATATTTTGTTTGTGTGTCACGTTCATTTGTTGCTTTCAGTTTTGTATCCCACATATGAGTGAAGTCATATGGTTCTTCACTTTTTCTGTCTGACTAATTTTGCTTAGCATGATAATCTCAAATCTCACCCATGTTGTCATAAATGGCAGTATTTCATCTTTTCTTATGGCCCAGTAATATTCCATTGTGTATATGTACCTCATTTTCTTTATCCAATCATCTATTGAAGGATACTTTGGTTGTTCCCATGTCTTGACCACCATGAATAATGCTGCAATGAACATTGGGGTATCTATATCTTATGGATAAATGTTTTCAGATTTTTTGTGTAGATACCCAGAAGAGGGATTTCTAGGTAGTATGATAATTCTATTCTTAATTTTTTGAGGAACCTCCATACTGTTTTCCATAGTGGCCTTACCAATTTACATTCCCACCAGCAGTGTATGAGGGTTCCTTTTTCTCCACAACCTCTCCAAAACTTGTTATTACTTGTCTTGTTGATAATCGTCATTCTAACAGGTATGAGGTGGTATCTCATTGTAGTTTTGATTTGCATTTCCCTAATAGCTAGTGAAGTTGAGCATTTTTCACACATCTATTGGCCATTTGTATATCTTCTTGGGAGAAGTGTCTGTTCATGTCCTCTGCCCTTTTTTAATTGGATTGTTTGTTTTTTCATTGTTGAGTTGTATGAGTTCTTTATATATTTTGAATATTAGCCACTTTTTGGAGGTGTTGTTGGCAAACATCTTCTCCCATTTGGTTAGTTGCCTCTTTGTTTTGTTGATGGTTTCTTTTGCTGTGCAGAAGCTTTTTAGTCTGATATAGTCTCATTCATTTATTTTTATTTTTACTTCCCTTGCCTATGAGGTCAAATCATGAAATTCTCTGAAACCAAGGTCATAAGTTTAGTACCTATACTTTCTTCTATGCAATTTATGGTTTCAGTTTAATTTATGGATTTAGGTCTTTGGTCCATCTTGAGTTAATTTTGGTATATGGTGACAGATAGCAGTCTAGTTTCATTCTTTTGCATGTGGCTTTCCAGTTTTCCTAGCACCATTTATTGAAGAGGCTTTCTTTTCTCCATTGTTGTTTTGACCTCTTTGTAGAAAATTATCTGCTCATATATATGTGGGTTTATTTCTGTGTTCTCCATTCTATTCCATTGGTCTGGGTGTCTGTTTTTCTGCCAGTACTATGCTATTTTGATTATCATCGCTTTGTAGTACAAATTGAAGACAGGGAGTATGATACCTCCAGCATTGTTCTTTTTTCTTATGATTGCTTTGGCAATGTGGGGTCTTTTGTGATTTCATACAAATCTGGGGATTTTTTGTTCTATTTCTTGAAAAAGTGGCATTGGGATTTTGATGGGGATTGCATTAAGTCTATGTATTGCTTTGGGTAGTATTGCCATTTTAAGTGTATTGATTCCTCCAATATATCAACATGGAATATCTTCCCATTTCTTTATGTCTTCTTCAATTTCTTTTAATAATGTCTTATAGTTGCAGGCCCTTCATATCCTTTGTTAAGTTTATTCCTAGGTATTTTATTCTTTTTGTTGCAATTGCAAAAAGAGTTGTGTTTTTCATTTTTTTTTCTGAAATTTTATTGTTTATATATAGGAATGCAATGGATTTTTGTATGTTGATTTTGTATCCTGCAACTTGACTGTATTTGTTTATTGTTTCTAATAGTTTTTTGGTGTAGTCTTTAGGATTTTCTATATAAAGAATCATGTCATCTGCAAAAAATGTGACAATTTAACTTCTTCATTCCCAATTTGGATGTCCTTTATTTTTTTTCTCTTGCCTCATTGCTCTGGCTAGGACTGCCAATGTGATGTTGAATAGCAGTAGTGATGGGGCATGCCTGTCTTGTTTCTGATTTTAGAGAGAAAGCTTTCAGTTTTTCACCATTAAGTATGATATTAGCTGTGGGTTTGTCATAGATGGCTTTATTATGTTGAGGTAATTTCCTTCTATACCCATTTTATTAGGTGTTTTAATCTTAAATGGATGTTTCATCTTGTCAAATGATTTTTCTGTGTCTATTGATATGATCACATAGTTTTTATCTTTTATTTTGTTTATGTGGTATATCACACTGATTGATTTGCACATGTTGAACCATCCTTGTGGCCCTAGAATGAACCCCATTTGATCGTGATATATAATCTTTTTAATGTATTTTGTTTGATTTGCTAGTATTTTGTTTAGGATTTTTGTTTCTGTATTAATCAGAGTCATTGGTCGGTAGTTTTCTTTTCTCATGTATTAACCTTACCAGATTTTGGTATCAGGGTAATGTTGGACTCATAAAATGAGTTAAGAAGTATTGACTCAACTTCAAATTTTTGAAAGAGTATGCGAAGGACAGATATTAGATCATCTTTGAATGTTTGGTAGAATTCAGTGGTGAAGCCATCCGGTCCTGGACTTTTGCTTTTGGGGAGGTTTTGGATGATTGTTTCAATTTCCTTACTGTTGTTTGGTCTATTTAGATTTTCCTTTTTTTCATTCCGTCTAGGAAGGTTGTATATTTCTAAGTCCATTTCATTTAGGTTATTGAATTTGGTGGCATATACCTTCATAGTATTATTATTATTTTTTTGGAGTTGAGCTTTTGTTTGTTTGTTTTTGTTTTTTTGCCAGTTGCAATGTATCGCTTTCTTTGTCCTGAGGGCTAAAATAATGTTTGAAATTATAGCAAATTGGGATCTCAGAGCCAAATCTATCTTCCTCTGTAGAGTTTTCTACTCTTGGAATTCCTTAGAGTTTCCCATTTATTTAATGTTGCAAATTTAAGATCCAGATGCCCCAAGTAAACTACCAAACCGCTCTCTATCTCGGTTCCCTGACCCAACAACCCTAGGCCAAAGAGCTGCAGGGAAGCTTTGTTTGCTTGTTTTTTGCCTGATACTGTTGAATTTAATATTTCTTGCCACTGAAAGGGGAAGGTCTAGGGCACAAATGACATGGAACATGAAATTATCTGAGTGTTCCTTGGATTCTTGTATGAGCCTTTGTATATCTGTGGTATCTGTTGTAACTTCTCCCCTTTCATTTCTGATTTTGTTTCTATGTGTCTTTTTTCTTTTTTCTGTAGTGAGTGTAGCCAGAGGTTTTTCAATTTATTAATCTTTTCAAAGACCCAACTCTTTGTTGCATTAATTTTCCTATTGTTATTTTGTTCTCTATTTCATTTAGTTATGCTCTAATTTTTATTATTTGTTTTATTCTGCTGGCTTTGGGTTTCATTTGCTCTTTTTTTTCTAGTTCTTCAAGATTTAGTGTTAGGTTATTCATTTGGGATTTTTCTTGTTTCTTGAGATATACCTGTATTGATGTAGATTTCCCTCTTACTACTGCTTTTGCAGTATCCCAATAATTTTGATATGATGTATTTTCATTCTCATTTGTTTCTATCTGTCTTTTCATTTCTCCTTTTATTTCTTCTTTGACCTAGTCATTTTTTAGCAGCACATATTTGTGTTTTGTCCTGCCTTTTTTTTTTGCAATTGATCTCCAATTTCAAAGCATTGTGGTCAGAGAATATGATTGGTATGATTTCAGTCTTCTTAAATTTGCTTTGGTTAGTTTTATGTTCCAACATATGGTCTATCCTTGAGAATGTTCCATGTGCATTAGAAAAGACTGTATAGCCTGGTGTCCTAGGATGAAAGGGCTGTAAATGTCAATTATGTCCATTAGATCTAATGTGTCATTTAAGGCTGATATTTCCTTATTGATTTTCTGTTTGAATGATCTATCTATAGCTGTCAATGGCATATTTAGGTCCCTTATTATAATTGCGTTTTTTGTCAGTTTATCCTTTACTTCTGTTGGTAGTTGCTTTATATATTTTGGTGCTCCATGACTGGGAGCATATATATTGATAAGTGTTATGTCTTCTTGTTGTATTGTTTTATTTATACTTATGACATGTCCATCTTTTTCTCTTGTTACCATTTTTATCCTGAAGTCTGTTTCATCAGATATAAGTATGGAAACATCCACTTTTCTCTGAATGCTAATTGCTTGGAGTATCGTTTTCTACCCTTTCACTTTGAGTCTATGTTTATCTTTGTAGCTGTGATGTGTCTCTTAGAGGCAGCATATGGTTGGATTTTTTTGATTCAATTGGCTACTCTGTGCCTTTTTATTGGTGAGTTCAATCCATTTACATTTAGGGTGATTATTGATATATGAGAGTTTTCTATAGCCATTTTATCAGTTGTTTTCTGGTAGCTCAGTGTCTCCATTGTTTCTTTGCCTTTGTGTTTCTGTCTGTTACTTTTGTTTGGTGGTATTTTATGATTTTTTCCTCTGTTTCCTCTTTTTTATGTTATGTGTCTCAGTTCCGGATTTTTTTTTTTTTTGAATGGTTACCATTAAGTTTATGTAAAGAAAAATTTCATACCTACGGTAGTCCTTTTTTTTCAGCATGTATCTTATTTTCATTCCCCTTTGCCAATTCAGACCTTTAATTCCTCCCCTTTTATGTTTTTGTTGTCACAAATTAGGCCTATTTATGCTTGAGTTCATTCCTGAGTTGTAGCAGCAAATTGTCTTCTTCTTTTTTATGTTTTTATCTTATTTACATTTTGTGTTATGTTTAAGTGTATAGTGCCGTATTCTGTGTAGGGATTGCCATTTTCTGCTTCTGTCTGTCTGTTAGCAATCTTACTCATAATTTTGTAGCATTTTTTCTTTTTGTTTCAGGTAGAATAACCTCCTTCAGCATTTCCTGTAATGCAGGACTTGTGGTAGAAAATTCCCTCGGCTTCTGTATATCTGGAAAGGTCTTTATCCCTCCTTCACATCTAAAGGATAACTTCGCTGGATATATTATTTTTGGCTAGTAATTTCTCTTTCAATAGTTTGAGTATTTGATTCCATTCCCTCCTGGTTTGTAGAGTTTCTGCTGAAAAATCTGATAATGGGCTTTCCTTTGTAGGTTACCATCTTCTTTTTCCTGCCTACCTTAAGAATTTTTTTTTCATCATTAATTTTTTGTAGTTTCAATATAATGTGCCTTGGAGAAGGCCTATTAGGATTGAGGTAATTAGGTGTTCTGTTTGCTTTTTGGATTCGAGGATCCAGTTCTTTCCATAGGTTTGGGAAGTTCTTGTCAACTACTTATTTGAATACCAATACCGTATACTCTGTGTGCCCTCTCCCTCTCTTTTCCTTCTGGTATACCCATTATTCTTATATTGATCTTTCTGATGAAGTCAGATAATTCTTGTAGAGTTCTTTCATTTCTTTTAACTTTCAAGTCTCTCTCTTCTTCCATGTGCACCATTTCCAGATTTCGGTCTTTGATATCATTAATTCTTTTCTCCATCTGGTCAGCTCTATTTCCTAAGTTTGCTATTTCATTCTTCATCTCTTTTACCGTGTTTCCCCGAAAATAAGACCTAGCAAGACAATCAGCTCTAATGCATCTTTTGGAGCAAAAATTAATATAAGACCCGGTCTTATTTTACTGCAAGACTGAGTCTAATATAATATAATATAATATAATATAATATAATATAATATAATTAATACAATATAATACCAGGTCTTATATTACTTTTTGCTCCAAAAGACACATTGGAGCTGATTGTCCGACTAGGTCTTATTTTTGGGGAAACAGGGTATTGAATTCTTCAGCTCCTGAATTTCTATTTGGTTCTTTTTTTTAAATTTCAATTTCTTTGGTAAAGTATTTATTTTGTTTGTTGATTTTATTTCTGATCTCATTAAACTGCTTGAGGCTTCTTGTATCTTGTTGAGTTTTGTCAGAACTGCAATCTTCAATTCTCTGTCATTTAAGTCACATATTTCCATGTCTTTATTTTTTGGAGATTTTCCATTTTTTTCTGAGCTGTCTTGTTACCTTCGTTATTCATGGTAATTGATGAATTATTTGTCTTCCTCAGTGTCTACCGGAACCGGAGTGAATTCTGTAGCAGGTTGATATGAAGAGGTTTTCCAGTGGGTTGTGCTGGAGCATTTTATTTTCTTGTGGTGGAAGATTTCCCCCAGAGGTGGGCATCACCTCTGTGATCAGGTCGCCTTGCTCTCAGGGCCCCACCCCTGGGACAGGATGCAGTAGATGATGGGGTTCTGAGCCCCTGAAAAGCCAGTGCTTCCCCTGCAGCCAGATGCAGAGCTGTGTGACTCAGCAACCTTGGTGCCCCCACTAGGATCAGCCACGAAAGGTGGAGATGGGATTGGCTGGGAGAGGTGGCTGGTGGGTTTGCGTCTTTGTTCTCCTCCAAGTAATGCCAACTGCTAGATCATAGCTGCCTCACCCCTATGTCTCCTCCCTTGTCACTGAAATTAATCACAGTGTGCGTCTGCCGCTCAAGAACCGTCTGTACAGTTCTCAGGGTTGTTGATACTCTGTTCTTTAATCTGACACTACTACAGTTTTTTTCTGGGGCCCACTGCTCACATTTAGAGAGTGTGGGGGAGGCAAGCTATGGGAGGGTGGGGAGAGGCAGCCAGGCTCCGTGACTTTGTTTTCTGCTTGGAGAGAGGGCCCGTAGATCGCAGTTGTTGCACTTCTATATTGAGTCTTTGCTCCAAGGTCTCTGCCCCAGTTGCTGCGTTCAGCTGTCTTATATGCTGATCACTCAGGCAAGATTGCTCCTGGCCACAGACAGTGCACCTGCAATCTCAATCTGCCCCTCTCCCGGCACTGCAGTGACCTCTGGGCTGCGTGGATGGCCTCGTCTCTGCACTTCTCCCTTCCCTCCTCCCCTGTTCACCCGATTCGCCCACCTTCAGATGTTTCGATGTGCAGATCTCTCAGACGTTTTTGTGTATTGTGGAAGGAATCTTTTGTTAAATTACAGCTATTCAACTTGTTGTAAGTTCAAGGGGAGCGGTTAAGTGGGACTCCTGCTGCCACCATGTTTCTTATGTCGTTTCCTTGTAGTTATTTGGAGTATGAATCTTAAGGACTGTGTATTTGACCACTAAATGCCCCCCAAATATACACAGTGTTAAGTCATTTTTAAAAAACTGTTGACATTTTAATAATTAATTAAATGAATGAGTCAAAAATATTGGAGACAAGAATTTAAAAGTGTCAAGAAAATAGAAGTAGTTTTTTCCTAGTGTTTAATAAATAAAAATTGCCTTGGAATAAACATTAAATCTATTTATAGCATACATAAAAGAACATCTCTGGAAGTCAAATACTCTGTCTGAATTCTAAGCATTATCTTTCAGCTCAGAGGATTTCATGATTTAGAGTTGACTATTTTCATTCCAAATCTATGTACCATATAACTGCTAAAAATATTTCCTAAACATCCAGCATTGCACTCCTTGGTTACAGACTCAAGAACATAAAAATCAGCTAACAGCTATCAATCATTTATTTAGAAGTTAAACACCTTCTGTCTGCAAGTTGCCGACTGGGCAAGCTATCCTGCAGGAAATGTAAACTCAGTAAAACCTAGTATCTGCCCTGAAGGACCATAGGAAGTAAGTAAAAATGATAGTACAATGATGCAGTATATGCTCTGTACCCTAAGAGTTCAAAGGAGAGAGAGATGACCATGGGTTAGAGAAATCCAGGAAGGCATCAAGGAAAAGCAACATTTGATCTGGAGCCATGATGGGTGGGTAATATTTCAATAGGCAAAAATGAGGTTGATTGGAGTAGGGTGGAGAGAAAGTCAGGTAAAGACAAGGGCTTATTTGAGAAGAAAGTTTCCTGTTTTGCTAGAGCATGGTGTATATACATTGGAAGTGGTGAGACTAAGCTGGGAAGGTGGGCTGCTGTCATGGGGTCTCTGAGATTGGATGTCAGCCTGAGGAGTCTGGACTAGATTCAGTCATCAGTGAGGCTCCATCCAAGTCAATGTGACATGATGTGGCATGACACTGCTTTGTTTGTGCTCTGATGCCCATGCTTTTGTATTGTCGCATTCGCCTGCTGAAAGGGTGATGCTGGTTCTCCAGCCCCGGGGGAGAGATTGGTTCTGTATTACAGATTTGCTTTGAGGGCAGGGCACAGTAGGGGTCATTAAGGGATATCTTCCCCCACTTCCCACACCAGGGACAATCTAGCTGCTGAGTGTGGCCTCTGTGTCCTGGCTATTTAGGTGCCATTTCAGCTCCTGAATATATTTCTGAAGTGAAGGAAAGAAAGTCATCATCCACAAATATTTAAATATCTCCTAGAAGAACAGCAGCAGTTTTGTCCCTCTCTAGATTCGTGGTAAAGAAGCAATGCCAGCCAGAAGCCAAATAAAAGCTTGAACTCATGTTAACAGGGAAGGGCTGAAGGTGACGGACCCAGCAGATAGGCCATGGAATACTGCACTATTGTGAAATAGCTGCTCAGCTAATTTTTTTGAAGCTCTAATTTAGAAAAGCAGGAACAGCATTATGTGTTTAGGGAGATACCAAAAAATCAATAGCCATTGTTGAAACACAGACATTCAATAGAAACTTTAACGTATAAATAATACACACCATATAACATGATATATAAGTACTGTATAAAGTCTTAGGATGCTTTTTGCTGTGTGATGTTCAGTACACATAAACCTTGTTTAGATAATACCTTACTGGAGGAGAGTGTGCCCCATTTGTCCATGCTGAGCACCAGAAGCTACAGTAGTCAGTGAGGTCTCCGTCGTCTGTATACAGACTTTTTAACAGAACCTAAAATGATTCTTTCACTTGAGACTTTTTAAAGCCACAAAAACCATAATTAAGAATGACTGTAATCCTTGTAGAATGACAACTTTACAGTAGAAACTTTTATTTGATAAGGCCAAAAGCAGTAATGAGTCAATTCATCCAAAAATTTGGTTAAAGACCCAAATTCTGAAAAAATATAACATGCTTTGACAATATTTTTATGTGGAGTCAAGGCCTTTTTCCCCCCGAGGGTAGATCTAAATGTTGGAGACTTTCTTGCATAAATTCCATCCATAATGTATCTATTTCTAGTTTCAGTTTATTTCAAGTACAGCAGACATCTCTGAGGCAGCCTGAATCTAGTATCTGATAGGACTTTTAAGATTCCTATTGCAGTCTTTTAAACATTTTTTTTCCCTCACACCTGTTGTGGCAGTAATTTTTTTAGTGACTTGGGATTCTTGAGACTTTCCAAAGCATTCAACTTAATTTTCAGAATAATAACTACTTTCTTTTTTGCTCTCCTAGTTTGATTTTCAAAGTAATTAAAATATGCTTAATTTCATAATTAAAATACTACAATCACAAGTCTAAGTAACTCAAATATGCTCAGGAACAAATACAACTGACTCTTGGTTAGTAACCCATAGCAGCAGTGGGAGCCCAAGTCCTCGGGTATATTAGAGTGTAGTTACTATCCTCATGTGCGCAGCGTGTCGGGCCTATCAGAAAACTGGGTTTGCAAAGGGAATGGAGAGCATCTGTGAGTCTAGCAAGTTAGTTAAGTGGAACTAGTTGAGAGCTTCTACTATATAAAGGTAGATACACAACTAACTTGTGTGTATTTAACTACCCAGAATATGCTATGTGATTCTAGATTAACATCACTTAAGAACTGGGTTAAACATATAAAAACATATACGTATCCAAAAGCAAAAATATTTTTAGCAGGTGTGGATAAAGGAAATGTTGGTTCTGGCCCTGTTGTGAGCTTCCATTTATTTGCCTTTTGATATTCTTGAGTATTTTACCCTGGACGTCCATCGGTGCTATAATATCTATATATCAGGACTTTTATGTTAACTGCAGAATTTTAAAACATCTCAATAAAATGTACAGTGCTTACTTTATAGGCTTTTGTGAGAAATAGTGAAACAATGCATGTAGAGTGTTTGTCACAGAGCTGACGAGCTTTATTCCCCTTTGTCCCTTTTGCTTTTGACTATAATTGTCCAAAATTAACACTCTGAGTACAGAGTCTTCATCAAGAGCATATCAAATAGGGACTCGCCCGGTGGCTCAGGCGGTTGGAGCTTCGTGCTCCTAACTCCGAAGCTGCCGGTTCGATTCCCACATGGGCCAGTGGGCTCTCAACCACAGGTTTCCAGTTCAACTCCTTGAGTCCCGCAAGGGATGGTGGGCTGCGCCCCGTGCAACAAGCAATGGCAACTGGACCTGGAGCTGAGCTGCGCCCTCCACAACTAGGACTGAAAGGACAACAACTTGAAGCTGAACGGCACCCTCCACAACTAACATTGACTTGGAAAAAAGGCCTGGAAGTACACACCGTTCCCCAATGAAATCCTGTTCCGCTTCCCCAATAATATATGTATATATATAAAAGAACATGTCAAATAACTTGAAGGAGTTCCCACTGGCCAAATTTGGAACAATTCAAGCATCAGAATGAACAATGACAGGAATTGACTAAACACATTAAATGTTAAAAATATCTATGAATTCATACAGATAGGAAATAAATTTAAAGGAGAGGGGGAGAAGGGAAAGTTCTCTAATGAAAAATGCCAACTAATAAATGTAAAAGGAATAATAGAAATAGGATATTATCCTTTTACAATTGTTCATTTAACAATTATCAGTGGATGCTAAAACTACTGGGTAAAAGAATGTTGAGAGATTTCAAACAATTTCAAACAATTCCACCCCATAGATTTTTATTTACTACAAGGAGAAAATATACCTTTAGTAATGGAGAAATCTGGTGAATACCACCTTCATCATGGGACCACACTTAGCACCATGAATGATGTACAAACTGACACATTGAAGCCCCTAATTTTATGCACACAGGGTTATCTAGTAGCATTCCTGCCCCACCTCCCAAAATCCCAGTTTAATCTGAATCTAATTATGAGAAAGTAATCACATTAATCCAAATTGAAGAACAGTCTGTGAAACAAAACAACATCAGCAACAACAAAATACCTATAACAATGTTGCAAAGGAGAAAGAAAGGCTGGGGACTCATTTAGGTTAAAAGAGATAATTGGGGAAATGTGAGTATGGCCTGTGTAATGCATAATGTTATCATATCAATGTTCAATTTCCAGACTTATGTTTATGTAAGATAATATCTTTATTCTTAGGGGTAAAGTGTCAGCAAAATAATAATAAAAATAATGTGTTTATGTGTGTATATATAAAAGTGTATATATACATAAACAAATACACATGTACTAAGAGAAAGAGAGTGTGCAAATGTGACAAGATGTTAATAATTGGGGAATCTAGATAAAAGTTATATGGATATTCACTGTACTATTCTTGGAAACTTTCTGTAGTTTTCTAATTTTTCCAAATGAAAGCTGAGGGAAACAAAGATATATCTGTAGCTCTAGGTGCTGCTTTTTCTAATTTGCTATTACACAGATCTGTGCAATGTTGGAACATCCCATGCAGACTGCCCGATTGTCCTCTGTCTGTCATCCGGAAATAGGTTTGCTTTGCCATGTGCAGTCTTTCCCATAACCACCACATATAGCAGAACATGCAGAAGCAAGGATTTCCTCTTGCAGCGCAAAGCAGAAGCACACTCAAAATCTTTAAATAGATTAAATGCATATTTTAACACAACTTGGTAGTGGCAGAAGACACAGAGAAGAACAGGACTTCTGGCAGGGCCTTATGGGTACTTGCTAGCATCCCAACTAACTGCATGGAATATTAAGCTAGTCACCGGAGTCTACGATGCAATACTTCAACCTGAACTACACATCACTGAGAAGGTTAGGAAAAATTAACAGGTCATAAAGCTGACATGAGAACCACCAGAGAAAACAAGGTAAATGGCAATTATACAATACAAGTCATCATTGAGCCGATTAAGACTCAGAAGCTAGCAGAGGGTTTCTGACCAAACAGGCCAAAGGCCAAATGGAGAAAGAGTTTGCTCTGTTAGAGGTTTCCTGATGGAGATTCCAGTGACCACAAGCCACAGGGCCATCCCCACAGCTCATCAACAGAATCACAAGGCGTAACTGCTGTGACCAGAGCGGGAGGTTACCACTGTGCAAAATTTGGTCTCTATAAGCAAAAGTGAGGCGTTTTCTATGCTCATCTTACCAACAGTCTTGTCGGCAAGATCCAAGTATAAGAAAGGGAGTCCTCATATTAAGTAAGGTAAACTACTAAGGTACCACCCAAACCACAGGTCAGAAAATTCACACAGGCAAGAAGGCGTAACAGAGTGGTTAAGGCTGACTTCCTGCCTTAGAGTTGATTAAGACAGATTCCCCTCTTCAGCAGAATAATTGAGAGTGACTGTCCTTGCGATTGACCAAGCATGTATATAGTAATTCTTTTCTTCAAATTAAGAAGTTTCTTCGGTGGCAGTGAAAAAGAGAAGATGGAGACAGCAAATCATATTTAAGAGAATGATCCCTACCTGTCTGTGCTAGTTGTATCCTGTAGTCACAGGATCAAAGTAATAAGAACTGTATATGATAGTGACACAGCCTCATATCTCTGGTGTGAAAGAATGGTCACATTTGTGTGAGTCAGATATTAGTAACCTAGAATGGGAAAACATTTTGAACAATGACCAAAACAAAATGTCAGTGTTTTGAGAAATGTAAAAAGCAAAAAGCCAAAGGATGCGGCCATGGGAATTAGTGAACATAAAAGCTGTTCCTCCACCTACATTATGATACATGGTTTTCCTGTATCATAGGACTCTAGAACCAAGTCCTAAAGGAATCACACACATTCTAAAGAACACAAAACATCCAAAATTAAAAAAAATATATAAAATAAAATGGAATGCTTTAAATATGGCAATTCACATGGGATAAGGTCTAAACTTTTCGAGTACTTGCTATTTGTAGGCACTGTTCTAAGTATTTTATCTCATTTACTCTGATTCTGTGAGTTAGGTGCTACTACTCCTGTATTCGTAATGGAGAACTAAAGGCATAAGATACTTAAATAATCTGCCCAAGGCAGAACGAGGGTTTGAAACCTGGTCCACATGTTCTTAACTACTGCTCTATGCTGGAATGTTATTAAACATAACAATAATCTTTTTTGAAAACAAATGACATGGCAAAGTGTTAAAAAATTTTTTTAAAACCGTGGAAAATCTGTATGTGCAGTGTGCTACTAGTTTTAAAAGTGTGAAGAGTAAAGGAGAGAGAGAGAAAGAGAGAGAAAGAGAGAGAGAGAGAGAGCGAGAGAGAGAATGAGTAAGCCCAAGAGAGGGAAGAGAAGAAGGCAGTATACAAGGCATAAGTGGTAATCTCTCAAGGATGGTTTCTCAGTAATTTTTAGTTTCTTCTTCCTATTTTTATGAAATTTTCAAATTTTATGTAGTGAAAATGTAGCCTTTTATAATAAAAAATGCTATATATAAAATAAATAGTCCGGAAATTTAAAAAATAACCGTGTCAAATATTCATAGAAGCAGTCTTAGGCCTTGAAGAGCTGCTCTTCCAACTTTATCATGTGCCTGCCACTTTCAGAATTTTTTCAAATGAGTTCTCCCTCCACTATTACTTAATCATTAATCACTTAAATTAATTCACTATTTTTATTTAGCCTTCTAAGTAGTATCTATGAAATCATGTTTTGCTATTCCATGGATTTTTTAGAAATGTAGATTAGAATGAACACGTAACTATTAAAACCTCTTGGGTCACCACAGTAGTATTGGTCCACGTTGGGACAGAATATGTTCCTACTGTTTCTGGCTTGAGAATCCGTAGGTGTACTAGAGAAAGAGGCAGACTCATAGATCTACTAAAGCAGAATCAGAGAAGGGACCTGGAAAGCTGCCTTTTAAACAGAGTCTCCAGGAGATTCTTATGCAATGTAAGTTTTAGAACAATTGCATTGTGGGTTCCCTAGGAAGATGCATAATGCTCATGGGTTCAATGTTGAATCTGAGGTAATTAAAGAATTTAGCAAGGTAACCAGGTTGAAATCCAAAACTGTACCAGACCACTCCAGGAGACAGCTTTTGGAGAGCATTAGCCATAACCTGGATGATGGTGGACGGGAAAAGCTAATTATTTCAAAATAAATGAACTCCTTAGTTTCTTTTCTTACCAAGAATGACACCCCTGGAGAGTTGCTTTGCTGTCTTGTTTGAGTGACAGCTCTTACTGCTGCTAAATCTTATCACAGAATGTATTAAGGAAGCAGTATGTGATGGTTCAGGTTGAGGTTAAGGTAGACCTATAGAGATAGAAAACTGCCAGAAGTCAGAAGTCCAAAAAGAAAGTGAGTTGCTGCAGCAGAGGGAGCAGGAGAACCTGATGCGAGGGAGCCAGTTAAGAGTTGGACACTGAGCAAAGCAGAAGTTGGCCGACCAGTGGGAATCAGAGGTATGAGCTGATCTGATTCAGTTCTGACAGGAACTGAATGAAAAAAGTTTCCAATCTCTCAAGTAGCTGCCAGGAGAGATTCCCATGTGGAAAGAGACCAGCCTTTGTTGAGAAGATGTTTTGATAAGCCCACTGCAGGGTGGAAAAGAAGCCTCAGGACCAGATTTCAAGCTGGAGAAGAAAAGCCTTTCTGTATAACCAGGAGGCAGAGCTGGAAAAGGCCTGGGGGGAGGGGACAAGTGTCTGAGGAGGGGGTTCCCTGATGGCTTCCAGACTCCAAGAAACTAGTGAGGAAGGGGCTGACAGTTGCATCAGCATAATCTGTGCTAAATAAGCCATGCATAGAAAAGGACAGCAGGTACGTTTCGTGGGTTATAATGGAGAATTTATAGGTGCGTAAGACCAGGTAGAGAACGGAGATGTCTGTTTGAACTCATCACAGAGGTGTGTGGGGTCTATGATAGTCCCCGAAACACACCAAATTAGGCCCAAGGAATCTCATCCAGCTAGAGGTGAGCTAGGAGAGAAGTATTGTGTGAGGAAACATTTTTGGAGGGATTTCTCTCAGGAACACAGAACAATCACTGGGTCACTGCCAGGAGCAATGGAGCTAGGGAGTTTGTAATTAGTATCGAAACGATCCAGAGGAAGAAACTTTCACCTTAAGATGGACAAATATCGAAGCTACTGAGAGGAGCATTCTCTGGTAACTTGAGAGGAGTGTATGAGAAGGAAGCCAATCTAATGTGTTACGTCTCTTGGGGCCATATAGACATCATGCTGTAATCTGAACAGGGCTTGATAAAGATGGCAGAGGGAAAACATGAACCCTGAAATAAGCACCACCCTAACCTGTGACCTGAAAGCTGTTCTCTGTCTGTCACAGCGTAGCCTGGGGCCCTCAGGACCCATTGCCTTGGCTGCCTCCAGCTCAACAGCCTTCAGTTTTTTGGTTTAACTCTTTCATATGCATTTTCCAAGTGACTTCATTTTCTCAGTCTGTTATTCCTAGCATTTCATGAAGGAGGAACTTTAGAAGAAGGATCTTTCTAAAGATCTTGTGTAATTCAAAGTTCTTCTTAAATTTTAGACTAAGCATGACAAAAACAGGATAGGTATTCCTACTTAGCAGCTAAAAGTGGCACCAATAGTAATAGCATAAAACCAATGTATGAATCCCTTACATTCCAGCTTTGAAATTGAAATTCTCGATAAATTTAGAAGCAGTTGCAGAATTTTCATTGTTTTTCCGTTTTGTGCATGAAGACTTTATTATTTTACATTACATAATTTCAAATTGCCTTAATTCTGCTTTGCAAATAACAGGATTGCCCTGTATCAGAAGCTACGCTCCTTCTGGGACCATAGAAGTAAGCCTCCTAGAGAAGACTTTTCCAGTCAATACCTCTCCTCTTGACGCAGGCCTCTCCCCCTGAGCTTGGTTTTGGTGTAGAAGCTTATGCTCATTATAAGCAATTGATCTTTCCTAGCTTTTCCCTAGAATGCGTCATTTCTTTGAGCGTCTCTTTTTCCTCATACGCTATGAGTCTCTAGCAATATCACTGGGATTCAGCTCATTCAAGTTCCGCTATGGAACTTGTGAAGGACTTTGCAGGCTGTTTTATTTTTAAAGTATAGGACCAAGATACTTATCTACAAAATTATTTAACACCTCTAGGCAATTAGATTTCTTTAACATGTCTTTCTCCATCACTGGGTATCTGACAAGAGTGTCAAACAATGCAAGACTTTTTCTAATGCTTTCAGATGACCTATTAGAGTCCATCAGATTAAATGATACATATTATCATGGCTCTACCAAATGGCTTTGACCAATGTTTCTCAAATTGAATTCTAGGACCTAGAAAGGGCCAGTTCTGAGGGCATTAGAGAAATTAGAGGAGCAGAGACAAGAACTCCAACAAAGGGAACTGTTCTCCTCTTTCCTTGTCCCTTCTGTCTAAATTTCCTGCTTTTATTCTGAAAAAGTTCCTTTATCTTGAGCCCCCTTGTGTAGTTACATTAATCAACTGCTGTATTTGTTGTACCCAGAAGCTGAGCTAAAAAGGCCTCTAAAGTCCCAAACTTTTCAAAATGTTGTGCATGATGTTTAGGCCTGTGACTCTTTTTATAACAGCTTTACTGAAATATAATTCACATGTCATAAAATTCAATCTTGTAAGTGTGCAATTCAGTGGTTTTTAGCATGTATACATTGTACAACTTCACCACTATGTAATTCGAAAGCATTTTCATCACCCCTAAAGAAACCCGAAATTCATTAGCAGTCACTCCCCATATCCTCTGCCCTTCAGCTCTAGGCAACTACTAATCTACTTTCTGTCTCTATGGATTTGCCTAATCTGGACATTTCATATAAATGCAGTCATACAATATGTGACTTTTTGTGTCTGCTTTATTTCACTTCGCATAATGTTGTCAAGGTTTACCATGTTGTACCATGTATCAGTACAACATTTTTTAAAGCCGAATAATACTCCATTGTATGGATATATCATATTTTGTTCATCCATTCATCTATTGATGGGCATTTGGTTTTTTTCCACCTATTGGCTATTGTGAATAGCACTTTTATGAACAATTGTGTGCAGGTTTTTATTTGAACAGCTGTTTCCAGTTCTTTTAGTTATATGCCTAAAAGTGTAATTGCTGAGTCATATGGTAATTTTATGCATAACTAATTGAGAAATTGCCAAACTGTTTCCCACAGTGGCTGCACCATTTACATTCCCATCAGTATTATATGAGGGTTCCATTTTATCCACATCCTATCCAATATTTGCTATTTTCCTTTTATAAGAATATTATTATTATTATGGCCATCTTAATTGTGAAGTGGGGCCTCATTGTGGTTTCGATTTGCATTCCCTGATTACTAACAATATTGAGCATCTGTTCATATTCTTATTGGCCATTTGTGTACCTTCCTTGGAGAAATATGTATTCAAGTTATTGGTCCCTTTTAAAATTGGGTTGTCTGTCTTTTTGTTCTTGACTTGTGTGATGGTGAATTTTATGTGTCAAGTTGGCAAGGCTACAGAGCCCAGTTGTTTAGTCAAACAGTGGTTTACATATTTCTATGAAGATATTTTGCAGGTGTGATTACCATTTACAGTTGACTTTAAGTAGAAGAGATTACCCTTAATCATGTGGGTGGACCTCAATTCCATCAGTTGAAGGCCTCAAGAGCAAACACTGAGGTTTCCTGAGGAAAGAACTCTGCCTCAAGATTAGAAATCTTGCCTGAGCTTCCAGCATTCATGCCAGTACCCGTAATCATGTGAGCCAGTTCCTTAAAGTAAATCTCTTCATGTGTGTCTGTGTGTTTGTATATAATTGTATATGCGTGTAATACTTATATTAAGTGTGTATATATGTTTACATATGTATAATATGTTATATATTGGGGGTGCCAAAACATGCGTACAAGTGGACACTTTGGTCAATGTTGCTCAAGCAGTAGTTTGCTATAATCAGAAGTGCCTGGACGCTGTTGGTAACCACTTTGAACACCTCTTGTGATTGCGGAAGTCAAATGTGATTTGTATTCATCTTTTGTTATTGGTGTATATTGAGTATTACAATTTTAATACAGTTTTTCTTTCTTAAAATGTGTATACATTTTTTTTGGCACCCTCTGTATATATGAGTTCATTTATCTCATATATACACATATATATCCTGTTGTTTAAGGTTCTCTGGAAAACCCTGACTGATACAAATTGTTAGTTCTTTATATGTTTATATATTCTGGATACTGGACCCTTATCAAATATATGAAAATAGAACCTGTGTTAGGTTAAGCCATTCCAGTTGCGTTTGTTACATGAATCTTATAGGGTTTTCTGAGGATCAGATAGGTCATGCATATAATATACAAAAAGTTTTGACACATAATTAAAGTCATTACTATTATTTTTACCACATTTGAGTTCGTTTAGAGAAATAAGCCCTATCACTCACTAGGCTTCGGGATATTATTCCTTATTCAGTAAATGCTTATGAATCCCTATTATATATAAGACACTATGTGGGGTATGATGCAGGGTCAGCTTCATGGCCTGTGCAGCCATTCAGAACCCTGGGCCTGGTTTGATGTTCTGCGTTGTCATCTTAAAATTCTTACTAGGTCTTGAACAAGAGGCTCTGCATTTTTATTTTGTACCGGGCCCTGCACATTATGTAGCCCATCCTGCTATGGTGAATGGACAGTTCTTTTTGTTCAGAATAATAACTGATGTTTCTAAACATTATGATGTGTTATGCAGAAAACATGACATTCTGCTAAACACACTTTGTTTAAGAAGACTGAGACATATACAGTACCTTTTAGAAACATTTTACCAAACATGATTTAAAAAAATGAAGTGTTGACATTTACAGGTAAGCTTTAGTTATCTGAAAAAGTCACTTATTTAGAACAGTCAAGTGCTCGATAAATGAAATGTCAATATAACAAGAGCGAGAGACTACAGGCTTTGTTGTGGTACTAGTTATTAGGGGTTGGGGAGTTTAGATTGCTAAGGTTTTGGGGGATTATAAGGTAAAATTTCTGAAGAACATATCTTCTCCCCAGTTATTATTGATACAACATACAGGAACTTGCTGTGATATGTTGGACAAGTTGCTTAACCTCTCCTAATCTTAGTTTTTCTTTTTGTAAAGTGAGGGTGACGTACAGCTGACAAGTCTATGAGAGGAACAGGGTTTTAGCCCTGTGTCATATGAGGTACAATAAATGCCTTTTTTTCCATGTTTCCTCTTTCAAAGATGCATTGAGCACCTAATATGTGCTATGCTGCATTCTAAGCACTATGGACACAGCTGAGTAAGCATCCTTGTTCTCAAGGAGATTATATTCTAGTAAAAAAGATGGTAAGCATCGTAACTATGATAAATATGATCACTGCAGGTTGCAATGAGTGCTAATGAAGAGAATTAATGGGTGGGAGTTGTTTTAGTTAAATGGGTGGTCAGGGACAAGCTCTCTGGGAAGGTGACGTATGAGTTGAGATCTGAAAGATAAAAATGAGAGAGTCAAGTGAGGACCCTAAACAAGCTTTTTCATAGCAAAAAGTCCCAGAAAGTGGAAAGAGCTTGGTTTGTGTGGAGATGGTGAGAAGTCATTGTGACGTCGTAGGGCGCAGGAACCAAGGAGCGGGGTGGCCCATGAGAGCAGACAGACAGACAGGTGCCAGATCAAGTTGGGCTTTGAGGATCAAAGACAGGAGTTTGGATTTTATTCTGGGTAAGGGGAGGTCGTTGGAGGGTTTGAAGCAGGGGAAATAAATATGTCATCTGATTTATGCTTCAGGTAGTTTCCTCTAGTTGGCTTCTCGTGGCGGAATCGGATGGACTGAGGGTTGGCAAGAGTGGCAGCAGTGACCACTTATGGGGGTGTTGCATCAACCCAGGAGTAAGAAGATGGGGGCTTTGGCTATGCTTGTGGTCTTGGAAGCTCATAAGAAGTAGTTGGATTCAGGATATACTTTGGAGTAGAGCTGAGAGGATTGACTGTTGTATTGAACATAAGGGTAAGGAAAAGAAAAAGGTTTTTGTTTTTCCCTGATGAAAAATTTAATACATGTTCACTATAGAAAGTTTGGAAAATTCAGGAAAATGTTTAGCAGTCCCCTGTTTTAATATGTAAACCTAGATTTTCTTGCATAAGAAGAGCTCTATTTTAATTTGCTACACTTTTTGGAGATTTCCATGCACCTTAACTTATTAGAGGCTTGGAGGATTCCTGAAGTTAAAAAGAGAGAGAGAGAGAGAGAGAGAGAGAGAGAGAGAGAGAGAGAGAGAGAGAAACATGTTTCACCCTTTTTAGTACAATTTCCTAATCTTAGCTGACCTTTAATTTTTCTGATGGTTGGTTTGTACAACATCTATTACCATCTCTATCAGTGATCACCAGAAAACATGATATAATACTGCATTGGATCTTTTCCTCTCTTTTCTATTCCCCTTATATATAGAAGTTAGTTTTGCAGGTCCTAAGCTCAGGATTATTTCCTGAGTCCCCCAAGACAGTTCTTCATGAGAACTTCATGAAGATTTAACCTTGCACTTCCTTTTATCCTTCTCTTAACATTCTGGGAGGCAAACGTCTGGATTACATTGTTCTATGATATTTTTAATGTGTCCCTAACCCAGATCTCTTCTATCTATCAGTTAATCTTATAAAAGAGGAAGGGAACTTGTGTCAAATTGTTTAAAATTGACATCTTCCAAATATGTCTCTTAATGTAGAAAGTTACAGCCAGTGGAATATGAGCTATCTTGATAACATATAACTAGTAGAGATGAAGGACACTGAGTTTTAAACTTGAGAATGCACATATATGTATTTATAAATGTATACAGTCAAAATGCCTTAATGTAAATTTTTGTTTAATTTGCTATCTGGCAGCAACAACAGTAGATATTTAGTAAGGTCCCAAATGTCCCAGGGGTAATAGAACAAAAATATTTTTTCCTTTGTCCTTGTATGACTTGGAATTGTCTGAAATGTCAAGAAGGAAAAAAATATTTCCTTAAAAAATATTTTGGATAGATATTGGTAATCATAAAAATGAATGCGTTTATGCCCCGGCAGCAATTGGAGCTGCTTGCACCATTAAGGTGGACATGGTGTGCCTTACACTAAGCTTAATTATAAGATTTTAATAAAGGAAAAAATCTGTAGGAAGTGTGGTGTATTATTACACTTAAAGCAGCCAATTAAATTAGTCTCCTGATACAGGCTACTTTATAAACTCATTTATCACACAAGTTAGCTTGGTCTGACCTTTCTACCCCTCCTTGGATAAGGATGGTAGCAATTTCTCAGTGGCAAAAATATTGATTTTTTTTTTTTTTTGACAGAGTTTCTTCTCTAGTTTGATTTTCCTTCTTTTCTGCCTTTCTATTCTTGTGTCACCTTCTCAGAGACTGGAGTCCCATTTACGTGTTGGCAAGAAAAATGCTGTTTGGAAGGACATGGGAAGCTGTATCTTAATGTTCAGGCTAATTAGCCACACCTTAAAAATTTATGAGGGCATTTTGCTCAATATGGAGTATTTCTCTTATTCAGTAAACAGAATAAAGTGTTGGTTATCTATTGAAGCTTGTCGTGCTAGCCAAGCCAAGTGTCAATTCTTCATTTGTTGTATTATTTAAACTCATACTCTCTAATTCCTTTTTCCTGAATTTTAAGACTGATTCCTACATGTTAATGACAATCCATTTGTCACATGGAATATTGACATAGATCATTTGTTCAGTTAATAGAGAATGTTTCCCTCTATCAATAGTTTTTCATGGTTTGGGCAAGACATTTCTTTCCAGGGAACAGTTAGAAGGTAGCTATGCATAGCCTTTTACCAGACTTGAGAGATTTAAAGAAATTACCTATCTGATTACAAAAATTGTATCTGAAGTCAATCTTTCTAAAAGATAAAGATTTTTCCCAGAAAAATAAGGGGGGGCAGGGGTCATGGAGGAAAGAGAATTTCCATTTACTAAGTGCCCATTATAAGCCAGAAACTGTACTGGGAGTGTTATATACATTATTTTCTATCACACCCTGAGATGTTTGTTTTATCTGCATTCTGTGGTGAAACTGAGGTCAAAGTAACTCCTGCAGTCAGTTTTGGATGTTTGTCCGGCTATGTAACACAAAATCTGTTGGACTAAATTCCACTCTCCTTCCACTCCACTGTGCTTTGCTGCTTCAGTTGGCATGATCTATGGGGATCCCACATTCTAAGGATGGCAGCAAACCAGTGACCACAGCTGGTTCAGACTCACAGAGCTTCCTTGACTATTTTTTTCAGTAGTATTGATGGAGGGTCAGTTATCCCATGTAACTTTGATCTCTCACCCATGGTCAAATGGAGGCAGTCTCCTGGTATATGGCTGGGCTACAGAAAATCTCTGTGTGCTCTTACAGGAAGACACAAGACTATCACTACTTCCTAACAATGATAGTCTCTGTTTTCTCTTGGTTGCTGGGATTTTGTTTTAAGGAAGGAAACCATTATACATTTTCCTCTCTGTGACTCACACCATTGCTGGTAATCATTCATAAATTACAGTTACTTTCAATACCATAGTGTCTAGCATATTATTCTTTGTATTCACAAAACTAATGGAGTTTCTCTTTAAGAGAAACCAACAAAGAATCATAAAAGCAGCATTCGTGTGCTTATACACACTTTTAGAAACATCAATGCTAAGAAGAAAATCCTTATTGCTTTGGGTTATGTTAAAGTTCCCAAAACATCCAGTTTTCTCAGGTCACTCTTCAAAGAACTATTGAGTTCTAAAATAAATTGAAAATGTGTGTAGATCAGAAGTGAGAGGTAAGAGTTGGAATTTTTTTTTTTTTAACAAGAGACATTCCTTGTCTCTACAAAATATATTGGTATTTCTCTTACGCCAATACCTATGATTTACCCAGGCCAAGGTTGAAGTCACAAGGTACCTTATTCTAAAAGAACCAACATGGATTCCACTTGAGTAATCAAGTTAATGATTTTCCAACAATTAAAAACATCAGAGATCCAAAGCAATCTCAAATTTTAAAACTTATTTCTTTTCTGACTGCTAAGGTAACACCATTTTATTAAAATTTCTAGAAACTACACATCAGAGAAAAGAAGAAAATTAAAATAAATTGTTATCCCACACACCTACAGATAACCATTATTAACTTTTGGTGTATATCAAGTCTTACCTGTTTGCATTTTAAATAATATTGATATATTAGTCAGGATTCTTAGCTGCAAGCCATAGAAAGAGCTCTCACTCCTTTAAAGACAAAGAATTTATTCAAAAGATAGATATTTGGTAGCTTAGAAATTCACAGGAAAGCCTGGAGAAACAATCTTGGAAAAGAGAAGGAGTAGAAATGACAAGGGAGGTTGATAAGCCAGACCCAGAGCCCAGGAAATGCCATGGAATTATTCTAGCGAGGCTCCTACACTAAAGACTTTCACCAAAGCTGGTACTTCTGCCACTGCTGGCCCAACACGGATGCTGGCTGTGCCGGTTCTGTTGCCCTGAAAACTGCGTTGCCCTCCCTGACGGAATGGAGTTTCCACTATCCTTGCTTCTGTGGGTCACTGGCTCCCAATTCTAAGTCTGGGTGGGTCTGGGTGCTTGATAAAGTCCAGGTCACACGCCTGCCCCAGATGTCAGGGAGCAGTGTCAGGAAGACTCTTAACTCCTTGTCTCTATGAAAGTGGAGGACTTCACTGCACATGAAAAATCACATGATGAGAAATTTCCCAAATTTGGGAAGGGAGTTTAGATGCTGAGCAGCCAAAATCCCACATGATGTCTGCCACAATGAGCTCATAAAATTTTACATAGCTTTGTATTCTGCTTTCCCCCCAAACGTTAAATCATGACTGTTTTCCTCAAATGTGAAACATTTTTCAAAATTAAGTCTTGCAGTGACTCTGTAATAACAGTCTTAATTTGATTAGTCAGTAGCATATATGATATTAACTGTCTTGAAAAGCATGGCGATTGCAAAGGTAGAAGCATCGATCTTAATACAGACAGCTATCTGATTTTTTTTCTAGCTTCAGTTAGCACTCAGCAGAGAGAAGTCAGTCTCGTGAGCTTAAGCCTTCAGATATTGGGGCATGGCCTGTGATGGCCTAGATAACCCGAGTGAGGCAGGACAGGCTGGGAAGGGCAGTTCAGGACCTGCCTCTGCTTATTAGGCTGGGGCAGGCTGTGGGGGGCGCAGGGCTGGCCTGCAGGAAAAAAGGAACTCTGTATCTGACCTGGTTGTTGTCAGTCAGGAGGCTGCCAGGTTTGGGGTATGATGCTGAAGGAAAACTTCAGAAGTTGTCAGGGACTGAGAGGAGCAGCCTGGGGTCTGAAACATAGGGTCAAGGTGGGTTTTAGTTCTAGAAGGACTCATACTAGGTAAATTACCAAGACATGTAGAAGAAACATAGCAGGGCTGCAGTTACAAGCCCAGTAAACAGAGTGGGAGCAGGTCTTATACGCCTGAGGATCAGAGCTAAAGCAGACATTGATTTCTAGGCTCAATTCACTTAAGTTCCTGACTAACATTGGGCATGGGGAGCTCGATTGTAGGGAACTGATTGACAGAATAGCTGCACATGGGGCCCAGGGACCCCCAGAGAGGACAACTTCAGGGGCTGGGAACAAGGCCATAGGAGATAAGCTGAGTTAGTTGAGGCTGTGCATCTATGTGTCAGGAAGTCAGACCAGAAAGAAAGGGCGCCGGTATTCCGTATGAGGGCTCTGAGGAAAACTTGCCTTCTTTCCATCCTTGTTGGCTCTTCTGGGCCTGTGGAGATCTACCTCTTTCGTTCTCCCTAGACCCCACTAAAAGGTTAGCTTCTCTTCCCATCAATTTGTATGTGGTGTTCTATCCCTATGGGTTCCTGAAAATTCTAACACAGA
This sequence comes from Rhinolophus sinicus, assembly GCF_036562045.2. NCBI lineage: Eukaryota > Metazoa > Chordata > Mammalia > Chiroptera > Rhinolophidae > Rhinolophus > Rhinolophus sinicus. The sequence continues at coordinate 146,953,215 of NC_133753.1, read as the reverse complement.
TTTCAGATGCCCAAGGAATAATTTACAAACACCACAGCTCAACAACTTTGCCCTGGAGACTCTTACCTTTCAGATAGTCTGCAACATGTTGAATGTTGAAAGATCCAGCACAGCAACACAGAGCCAAACCATGTATGGAGCTAGAGCCCCCAGGTACTAGAGTGGAATTAATTGAAGCAGCAACTGTCGTTCTACTTCATGTAGCTTTGTGTTTTCATTCCATGAAAGTTGAGCCACAAGAATGTTATTCACAGAATGTGTCTGTGGCATGTTTTTCCCTGCAAACAAGAGAGAACACTGCATCGACCATGACATAATTATACTTCCTTCTGCACATGCCTAACGTGTGGATTCTGTCCAGAACTGGCTGTGAACCCTATAAAACCACGATACGATAAATTGTTGTCATCATTCCTGAGAAAGCTGTGTCACATTTGCTTGCCACCATTGGATGGACATACCTTTTAAAGATAGATGTATTTTTGCACTCTTGAAACTACTTATTTTCTTACTCTTTGTCACAGCCAGCCTAGTTTAAGCTGACGGTAAAAAGAGGTTTTGGAGGTTTTCCATCACAAGGTTATTTAAAGTTCTTTGAGCTGCCGCCAGACCTTCATTTAGCATTTTAATAAACTTCCTGGGCCAAGGAGTAATTTTCCTGTATCCTCTTTGTCCTCAGCATGAAGTAATAGTACAAAAGAGGGTCATCATTTTTAGGCCAGTCATCTGCATTAATTATAAAGTTATCCTTCTGAATAACCAGATATAAGGTCTGGGATAGAGAAAAAGGGGAGCAGGCTTTTTTCTGTGGTTAAGATTGAAAAGGGGGGGTGTCACAGACACATCAAGGATTTAAGAAAGTGCCAACAGAAATATTTTTCACACAGATAGTTAGAAAGAACATTAAAAGAAACTGCACGTACAGTCAAGTTACAGCAAGATAACCAAAATTAAATTGCCTAAACATTCACTTACTTGTGTCCTTATCTGGAGTGTCTCAGGGCAGAAGAACCAGTAGACTCCCATGTTTACATGGTGATATGGAAATTGGCCTCCAAGACAGTTAGTTGTAAGGATCCCCAGAGAATTTTTCAGAACCTGCATCTTTGGGTACGGTGTGATGTCACTTTTTAGTGTTTCTAGGCATTGGGCCAAAATTCAGTTTCAGGAAAATAATTGCAAAAATGTTTAAATAATTTGCATGAGGTTTGTGAAAGCAAAGGAAAAGCTGCCTGCCTCATTCCCAAAGGAGATTTCAAGACACAATCAATGTTAGGCCACAAAACACTGTTTAGACACAATAATTATCAGCCCTTTCCCTTCTCTTTCATTATTAAACGGAGGCCTAGTCCCTCTGAGGGTTTCACCTGGCATATGGAAACACTGTTGTTGCTATGTTCCCTTTATGGATGTTCAGCTAGGCTAGGTAAATTCAGAGTTTTCTAAATTGGCTCATTCATCGACATTATTTGACATTAAGTTGCTTGTATGTCATGACTAGCTTTTTTTGTTTGTTTGTTTCTATTCGTGTTATAATCAAGTATGATGGAATTATATGGGGTGGTTTCAAACTATGTGGAGAATTCTTGAAAACGTATCCCAATGCTGAGTTCATTTTATTCATTGTTGACTCCTGAGCTCAAAGAACCCTAAGTGACAGGATCATCAAAACAATGCACAGAGGGAAGCAGTGGGTGGAATCCTATTAAAACAAAAAAGTAAAGCCGTGTTTAAATCACGTTACAACTATCAATGTCCAAATTACAATACACTTATTTCTTTAGGGATCTACTTAAAGTATTGTTTGAATTGAATCAAAGTTATTTTTACAGAAATTCTTTTTTTTGTTTTTGTTTTTTGTTTTTACAGAAATTCTTGAAATGACATTATCTGACTTAAAGAGACATGGCTAATATTCGCGTTGTAGTTTACTGATTTTGATAGTTTAGTAGTGAATACACGGAACGAGTAGCAGTGTTAGAGTGTACACATACAATTTTATTTCTCCCCTTTCCCTCCTTTCAAATGCGTTTTGTAGATTAGTCTTCCCCTGCCTTTGAGAATGGAATATCTGTGTATGTATATGTATGTATATATATATGTATGCATATATATATATACACATATATACATACATATATACACACACACACATATGTGTGTATATATATATATATATATTGTGTATATATATATATATATATATATATATACACGTATATATCATATATATATATATGATATATACGTATATATCCATCCTCTCTTTTGGACTCTCTAACCTCTTTTTTTAGAGTTAGATAGTTTTTATCAACTTTTTGTAAGTCTTCCTTAGATGGCCTTGAAACTCGCTTTGGAATGTTGCTGGATGGAATACAAACCACTGCAAATCATCATGCAGTTTATACCCTACACAAAGATGCCAAGTTATGGCGATGAGTGAATGCTGAATTCCAACCCTTGCTCTTCTGTCAACATAGGGTGCCAGAAGGGCCACTTTATTATAAGTCACTTACCCGGTAGAGTTAACTTTTTGCTCGTTTGCCAAAGGCACCTATTGCCTTGGAGCCCTGGTTGAAATTGAGACAGCGTCCCACTTAAAATCCCATTGCAGTTAGATGAGTTGTAGGATTAGCTGTTTCTCTATATGAAAACCATTTACAGATTTTGATGACATCTGTGACAGCTATTCAAATGATTGTCAGAAAATTGCCAAGAGGCCAAAGGACACCATTATCATCCTACCACTTTTTGTTACAATAATACCAAATTTTTAAAGTAGAACATTTTTGTCAATAAGAGTGCCAAGACACTTCAATGGAGAAAGAATTGTCCTTTCAACAAAAGGTATTTGAATAATTAGATATCCACATGCATAAAAAATAACCCCTAACTCACACAATGTACAAAAATTTACTCAAAATTTGTTATAGACCTAAACGTAAGAGTAAAAACTATAGAATTCTTAAAAGAAAACATAGGAGCAAATCTTTGTGGCCTTGGATTAGCTAATGGTTACTTAAATATGACATTAAAACTGCAAGCTACCATAGAAAAAATAGATCAATTGGACTTAATCAAAATTAAATTTTTTTTGTGATTTAAAGGACACCATTAAGAAAGTGAAAAAACAACATGGGAAAAAAACAGAATGGGAGAAAATCTTAGCAGATTGTATATCTGATAAGAATATATAAAGAATTCACAACAAAAATGTATGTATATATATATATAACCTAAAAATGGACAAAGGATCTGAATAGATATTTCTCTAAAGAGGATATTCAAATGACCAATACATACATGAAAAGGTGCTCAACATCATTAGCTATAGGGAAATTAAATCAAAACCACAATGAGATACCACTTCACATTCACTAGCATGGCTATAATAAAAAAGACAGATAATAACAAGCATTGTTGAGGATGTAGAAATATCAGAACCCTCATACACTGCTGGTATTTAAAATGATGCAACCACTTTGGAAAAACAGTTTGGCAGTTCTTCACAAAGCTAAATATAAAGTTACCATATTTCCCAGAAATTCTACTTCTACTTTCAACACAAGAGAGTTGAAAACATATGTCTACCTAAAAACTTGTACATAACCGTTCATAACAGCATTATTCATAATTGAAAAAAGTGGGGAAAAACCCAAATGTCTATCAGCTATGAATGGATAAACAAATGTGGTATATCCATACAATGGAATATTACTCAGCAATGCAAAAGAATGAAGAACTGATTCATGCTGCATGATGGAAGAACCTTGAAAACATTATGCTGAGTCAAGCATAAAGACCACATAGAGTATGATTCCATTTATATGAAATGCCCAGAATAGGCAAATCCATAAAGACAGAAAGTAGGTTAGTGGTCGCCTAGGGCATTTTATTTTTGGATAGTTTACAGACAAATTGATTTTTATATGTGGATCTTATATCCTGCAACCTTGCTGAACTTTTTTGTTTATTAGTCTTTTAATGGATTCCTTAAGATTCTTTGTATAAAGAATGTTTCATCAGCAATAGAGATAGATTTACTTCTTTTTCAGTGGATGCCTTTTATTTCTTTTGTTTCCCTGACTTCACTGTCTAGAACCTCCAGTAGTGTATTGAATAGAAGAGATGAAAGCAGGCATCCTTGCCTTGTTCCTGATCATGGGAGAAAACGGTTTAGTCTTTTGCCATAAAGAATGATTTTGCTGTGGATTTTTTTTGTAGCTGCCCTTTGGTCAGGTTGAGGAAATTTTCTCTTATGCCAAGTTTGTTAATAGGTTTTGTTTTCTTCAAATCATGAATGTATGTAGAGTTTTGTCAAATGCTTTTCTCTGGCCATTGAGTTGAATATGTGTTTTTTGTCCTTTATCCTATTAATATGGTGTGTCACATTGAATGATTTTCGTATGTGAAAGCAACCTTGTACTGTTAGGGTAAATTCCACTTGGTTATGGTTTATAATCCTTTTTATGCATTGCTGGATTTGGTTTGCTAGTATTTTGTTGAGGATTTTTGCATCTACTTTATGGTCTTTTATATTTTAGATATGTTTTCTCAGTCTGTCCATTTAACTTTGCCCATTGTGTCTTTAGCTGTGCAAGTTTTCTAACTTTTATGCAAACAAACTGGTCAGTATTTTCTTCTATGGCTTCATAGTGTTGTTTTCTTGCTAGAAATATTCCTACTCTAAGACCATAAAACGATTTGCCTTTATTTTTCTTTAATATGATCATTGTTTTTATTGTATTTTTCATGTTTAGAGAGTTAATCAATTGGGAATTTACCTTATATAAGCTATAAGGTGAAGATCCAATGGCCTGGGATTTTTAAATATTCATTCAATAATTCACCAATTTATTAAAATTCATGCAATAAAAATTGTAAACACTTGAGAATTGCCAAACACCATTCTAGGCATTGTAAATACAACTGTAATAGGGGACTCAGACAAAGTCCCTATTCTTATATAGCATACATGGAGGACAGATTCAACAAAAAATTAAAACAATAAACAAGATAATTTCAGACAGCTAGATGTGCTATAAAGGAAGTAAAACAGGATGATATGATGGAGAAAAACAGAGCTTTGTTACAGCTATGGTCAGGGAAAGCTCCTCTAAGATGATACGTTTGTGGGGAACCATAATGATAGGGATCCAGCCGTTGGAAGAGCCAATAAAAGAATGTTCTAAGTAGAAGGGCAAGCACAGACAAAGGCTCTGAGGACAGAGCAAGCTTATTGTATTCAACCAATACAATAACGAAATGAAATTCCTGTGGATGGAGTGACATGAGTGAGATGGAGAAAATTACCAGATGAAGCAGAGTTGGGACAGAGCTAGTTCATGCAGGAAATTTCAGGCCACATTAAAGAAGGCAGTGAAAGTTATTAAGCAGGGGAGCATAATAACTAACATTTTTAAAGGGTCCCTTGACTACTGTATGGAGAAAGAATTGTAGTGGGGCAATTCAGAAAGTGGGATATCAGTTAAAGGGATGCTGGTGGCTTGAACTAGGGAGGTACACATGAATATGGAGAGAATTTGACATATTTGAGATGTGTTTTGGAGACAATAATAACTGACGTTGATTGAACATATATAACATGCATCAGCTACTGTTCTAATCTCTTAACAACTCAGTCCCCACCATTACCCTATGAATTAGATGATGTCATTATCCTTGTTTTACAGATGACAACTTGATCAAGTGTAGGTAGATTGCCCAAGGTTACAAAATTGGTCAATGGTAGAGTGAACCCAGATAGCTTGGTTCCAGGGCTCATTTCTTCAGCACTCATTTTTACTCTCTCTCCAGCAGAGCCCACAGACATACTGGTAGAGTGAATGTTGAAGGTTGAAGAAAAAGTATAACAGAGATGCCTTAGGTTTTTGGATTGAGCATGTTGGTGGATAGTGGTGTTATTAACTCAGGTTGGAAATATTAGGGGAGCTATAATCTAGGGATGGGTGTGTATTTTTGGTAGGGGTGGGGAGGATGACAGAAGGGGAATTACTTGTTCTGGTTTAGAAATATATTAAGTTTTAGATATCTCAAGTGGAATGTCAAGTAGGCTGTTTAATGTATCACCCTAGAGTTTAGGAGCTACGTAAGGGATAGAGAGAAAATTTAGGACTCATCGGTAAAGAGTTGGTATTTAAAGCCACATTCCTAGATAAGGTCGATGTAAAAAAAAAAGGAACTAATACAATCCATGTTCAAGTTCTGATGCACTAGATGGAGAAGGAGAAGCCAATAAATAACACAGAAAAGGAGCAGCCAGCAAGGTACTGGGAAAGCTTATAAAGTGTGGTGTCTTGGAAGTCATGAGGCAACTATTGCAAAATGCAGTTTATTGAACAACCATCCCTTTCCCTGTTGACCAGAAATGCCACTTTTATCGCATTTCTTTTTCATGTTTACCCAGGTTTACTTCCAGACTCTTCCACTCTACTTGTTTTTTCTGCATTAAGCACAAAGTATCAATCACTGCCTTACATTAGGTTGTAAAATTCAAAAAGAGCTCTCATATTACTTTTTCTAGATTTGCAACCACTTGGCATATTCCAAGCAATCCCATTGCAATGGCGTTGAATTTATACAAGCATTTGGGGGGAATTTGACGTCTTCAGAATAGTCCTTCTCGCCAGGAAAAGGGTCTGCTGCTCTTCCATTCAGGCTTTTTCCTATGTCCTCAGCAAAGATTTATATTTTTCTTCCTGGAGGTCTAGCGTACTGGCTCGTAAGTTTATTCCTAGATATTTTATAGTTCTGGCTGCTAACAAATGCATATATCAATTTCTTTTTATTGCATTCCTTAATTGATTATTGCTGGATTTGTTAGGGTTCTTTGTTGTAGCCCATAGACACCAACTCTGACCAACTTAAGCCAAAAGTGAACTGAATAGAAGCAAATGGGAGAGTTCGCATAATTAAAGGGAGATTGAAGAATCAGGCTCACAATACATATACATGTTGTAATAATAAGAGAACAATTTTAATTAATAAATTTTATAAATCTAATAAAGTTAAAATAGTAGTTAAGAGGTTTAAAATGAGAGCATATTAATACCATCATTATATAAATAGCTTCTAAAATTGTAAAATGCTATGAACCTAAAAGATAAATGTACAGAGAACCAAAATAAACACTTTACAAAGAGGAATAATTAATAAATATATGAAAAATTATTCAGCCTGACTAGTAGTAAATGTCACATAATAAGGTACTGCTTTTTTACAAGTATCTATCAAATTAACAGGTTTTTTTAAAAAATGATTAATTCTGGCAAGGGTATAGGAAAATTGTATTCTTATCCGTTGTTGATAAAATGTAAAATGGTATAAGAATTGACAGAAGCCTTAAAGATGTTTGCAATTATACTAAGTCATTGACTTAGTAGTTATACGTTTAGGGTTCTGTCTTTTGAAAGTGATTCTAAATACAGAATAAATTTTATGTGCAACTTTATTCAGTGCAGCTTTATTTATGAAACAGTGAAAAATTGGAAGTAGCTCCAATGTAGGAAATGGTTAAGGATATTATAGTGCATCCACTTGGTGGAATATTAAATGAACTGTAAATGTGAGCATTATGAAAGCTAAATCATAACTAGAATTGCAAGTGTTAATATGTGGAGGGAAATAAAAAACACCTAATGTCTGGAAGGTAATATACTCTAGTAGTTATTTTTGTGTCCTGGGACTTAACAGTAAGTGATGTTTCTTTTCACTTCTCCGTAAATTTCCAAATTTTCTATGAGTACATTTTACTTCCATAATGTAATAAAAATATGAAAATATTTCCTATGGACCCTATGTCTACTTTGAGCTGATTGCTCTTTTAATTCTTATTTCCTGAAGGCAAGAACCTCAAACATGAATTTTCCCATCTTTCCTACTCTGTGTCTCAAAACGTTGGTCTTTCTATGCCATTTTGGGTATTGTGTCCCTTTTTAAAGCTAACTCGTTTTCTCTGCAATCCAGCTGTCAATTTTCCTCGGTCTCCAGCATCTTCAATCTCTTCCTCTTCATTGGCTCCTTCCCCTCAAGCAAACACTTTCCAGAGGTCTCATCTATCCTGAAACAATCGTTACTTGACCCTGTTGTTTTTAATGCTCACAATTCTTTTCTCTCTCCTTTTTACCACCAAACTTCCCTTCTTAAATTGTCATTGAGTTTTTCTCTCTCTCAACTCTATTTGAAACTCATCCTAAAAGATCGCTAGCAACCGTCTAGTTTGTATATATTAAAATCACAGAGCTAAAGATCCTCCTACACCAGGCCAAGCCATTTCATTTTATAGATTCTGACACGGCCGCTTATTGGCTGTGTCACTTTAAGCTTTACTTCCATGCTCTCTGTGCATCAGCTTCTTTACTTATAAAATGGAAATAATATTGGAAGTCTACAATAAAATTATTGTGGAGAATAAATGTGTTGATACATACAGTGCTTATAGAAGGGTCTGACATAGAAACATTCAATGAAACACAATTGGTTTATCCATAACAACCCACAGACAAGAAAACGTTGCACTGATATAAGGAGTCTTGCCTAAGGTATGGCCATGCCAAAACTGGAAGCCTGATTCCTCAATTCTAGATCAATCCTCTCGTCACTGCATTATGCTTCATCTTAAATTCTTTTCTGGGTCCTCTCGTCTATAACCTTTCAGTGGCTTTTGAGATGATTATTTCCTCCTTGAAATCCTAGTTAACTCATGATACCACTTAGTTCCTCTGTATTCTTTGATATAGAAATTCTCTTTTGCCCTCTACACTTTCCCTAAAGTGCAATACTAGCCTTGGGCTCCTCTCCCAGTTTGGTCTCCCCCATAGTCTTATTGTGTCCTGGCTTCATCTATTTCCTCCATTAGTAATTCCCTGCCCTGCCCATGACTGTAGCTTTGTACAACTCCAGGGGGCACCATTACATCCTAGTCTATGTGAATGCCACCCCTTGGAGTTATGCAGTGCACAGCCTGTGAGTCTGTATGCTATGACTCGGGCCTGACCTCTCTCCTAGTGGCTTCCCACCACGTCAGGCTGCACATCTGACATTTTCATTCAGGTTTCCCATCGTCACTTCTAATTTTTGTGTGAAAAGTGATCATCTCACCTTACCTCCCAGACTAGTGGCTTTTCCCCACATTTCTGCCTCCCTATAGAGAAACTCCATTCAACCAATCTTCCACCCTAGGTCCTAACCTCCGGTCCATATCCTCACTCCTAATGGCTTATCACTCATGCCCAACCAATCTGTCAGGCAATTGAGTTCTGGTTTTGAAACCAGCACAAACCTAGAAAGAAAGCTGGTCAAAGTAGCCTGAGCTGAGGCTGGGTTTTGGAGAAAGTGCTCAACTGGGTGAGGCAAGAGGACCAATGTAAACTGTAGTCATGGAGAGAGTCGGAGGTCAGAACCAGAGCAATAGTGTTGGGGGTCAAAGCCAAAGTATGAGGGACAGGTATACAAAGGCAATGACGCAGAGGATTGGTGCTGAAGACATCAGGAATAGATGAAAACACAGAGTGTAAGGCTGACTGAAAACTCAGGTTAGGAGAGGGTTGGGGACTAACCCTCAAGGGTGCTGATTATGTAGCATGGGGACTCATCCTAGGATCTTCCTCTTAAGAGTGGCTCCGCATTCCCACTGCTACTATCTGAATTCATTGCCTTGAAGCTTTCACTTTCTATTGGATCTTCTTGCTTCTGATTTACTCTTTCCCTTTTAGATTAATTTTCTGAATTCTCGTCTTTGAGCATCTGCCTTAATCCATTTGGGCTGCCATGACAACAATACCATAGCCTGGGTGGTTGATAAACAACACACAATTATTTCTCACAGTTCTGGAGCCTGGAAAGTCTAAGATCAAGGCACTGGCAGATTTGGTGTCTGGTGGAAGCCCACTTCCTGGTTCAGAGAGAGCATCCAAATGGCGTATCCTGAAGCAAATAAACCCAGGGGAAATGGAACTGTTAAGTGGATGAGGGTAGTGTGTTTGTTCACTTGAGGCTTTGTTTGAGATTTGGGCAGCAGCAGTCTGGGCAGAGGCAGTAGAGTCCTGGGTGGGTGTTCATGTAAGAAAGCTTCCTAAGTCATACTAGATGGGTGTTCAAAAGGGGAAATCAAGTAAAGAAGTGGCCAGTTTCTTCAAAGAGAAGCCAGTCAGAAGAACCAATGCCCCAGATGAGAACCGTGTAGGAACAAAAGTGAGAGGGAAGAGAGTCAGGCATCCTGATGAGGGATTTCAAGATGCTACTGCTGCTGTCTCAGCCAGCTTGCATGGTTACTGCAAGACACACAGTGACCTTGAACATAAAGGACACCCAAGTCTGTGCCTCCCTGTAAGTCAAGGCTTTAAAATACCTGGCTTTGGACTTTAGGCCATTTTCTCCCCAAAAAAGCAGGACTTACCAATACCCACATGCCCAGGATGAATGGTCGCAGAGGTCAGGATCTGAATCTTTAAAGTAATCAAGAGGCATATGGAAGAAGCAGTATCATCACCATCCAGATGATGCTTTGTTAGATGCTTCTCTTTCAGCTGGTCCCTGCAGTGCAGTTTTCTGCCTTAGACCTTCCGGGCCAAAATGTGGACTTGGATGGAAGCCAAGCAGCTGAGGATGAGTTTAGGTAAGATGGAAGGTGATGTTGCTCAGGGGAAAACAGCTGGCCAATGTTATTCAGTTCATCTTGGCTCTTCTATCTGGATAATTTTCCATTTTTATCAAATTTCAATACCTGATATTTCAATAACTGAGATTGTTTTGAGGTCTCAAATGATAGTTCAAAAGGTCAAGAAAGCGATGTCATGGTGAGAAATGATATTAGAAGCAACACATGCATGGGCTTATGCTTGTAAGAAAACTTGGGTGTGTATGTATATATGCAGACAAATGTGTATAGTTGCCCCCCCTTATCCACAGAGGATAAATCTCAAGACCTCCAGTGGATGCCTGAAACTGCACATTGTACCAAACCTTATATATAATGTGTTTTTTTCCTATACATACATACCTATGATAAAGTTTAATTTATAATTAGGCACAGGAAGAGATTAACAATAATAACTAACAATAAAGTAGAATAATTACAATAACATATTGTAATAAAAATTAGGTGAATGTGGTCTCTCTCAAAATATCTTATTGTACTGTACTCAGCCTTTTTTCTTGTGATATGAGATGATAAAATGCCTATGTGATGAAATGAAGTGAGGTGAATGACATAGGCATTGTGACGTAGTGTGAGCCTACCATCGACAATATGTAACAAGCACTTTGCAGCTTCTCTTTGGCATATCCAAATTGCTAGCATCACTACTCTTGAGCTGTGAGGCCATTATTAAGTAAAATAAAGGTTGTTTGAACACAGCACTGAGTAATCATAACAGCTGATCTGATAACCAGGACGGCTACTAGGTGATTTGACAGGCGGGTATGTGCACAGCGTGGATACCCTGGACCGAGGGATGATTCATGTTCTGTGCAGGGAGAAGCCCCGGGAGCAAGATTGCATCATGCTACTCAGAACAGTGTGCAATTTAAAACTTATGAATTGTTTATTTCTGGAATTTTCCATTTAATATTTTTGTACCAGGGTTGACTGTGGGTAACTGAAACCATAGAAAGCTAAACAGCTAATAAGGGGAGACTACTGTATATTTCAGGCCACCAAACCTTAAAAAAAATGGATTTAAAATATATATATATATATCTGTATAAGGACAGCTGAAATGACTAAAAGGCGATGGCAGTTTTTATTATGAGAACAGACTGAAATGATTAGGGCTCTTCCTGATGCAAGTGGCTGGGACTTCAGTCTATAAATCGATGAGAATTTGCTAGGGCAAATACCACCTTGTCCATCAGAGTCCCTGGTGCAGCCGCCGAGAATGCCATTTAAAGCTCTACAAAGCTCCTTTCAGAGCACAGAAAGGTAGGTGAAACATTACACATTAGGTAATGAAGAAAAACTGTATTGTTTCATGGGCTGTGCAAACTGAAATGTAAATATGTTTGATGAGTGTTTGTAAACAGTGATCAATGATTCATGATGGGCAAGTTAGGAATGTTTGAAAAATCCTCCTAAGTGTAGACTTCAAAAAGGAGTCTTGGAAAGGGATAAATTTGACGTTTTGGGTTGGGCAGATCAAACATATGACCCAGTGTGCCATTTCCTACATTATTTTGAGGCACCTCTTTGTATCTCTCACATTAAAATAGTTGTAACCTTACTTCTCACCGTCTACATCATCATTTTTATTCCCACGTTTTTATTCTACAACAGAAGGGCAGTTAGGCACTGGCGTGCTCTCTCTTTTGTTTTATAGAAAAATGGTTAAAATACATACTTCTTTATGCCATTATGATTGCTTAAGGGAAGATGAGGTGATCTGCCAAAAAGTTCTATTTAAATAGAATGTGAGAATTTACTAATGGATGTTTAAAATGCAGATTTCAAGGCCCACCACAGTAGTATTCTGATGTGAGATCCAGAAATCTAAATTTTTAAGTGAGTTCACAAAGGATTCTAGTGTAGTTAGTCCCAAGACCATGGTTTGAGAAATATTGAAAAAAAGAGGATTTCCTTCAGCCTTGTGGCTAGCCCATAAAGTGCCTTAGTGAGAATTGGAGAACAGCACCCCTCCTTCAAACACTTAAATTCCATCTGCCAGACTTTGACTATACAAATCTACAGAGGCGAGCAGTGCTCCAGAGCTGTGCAGTGCACAGCCTGCACACATGTATTCGGCCTTATTTTCTTTCAGGCTTCCAGTTTAAAGCTTCAGTCCTTTGTGCATAGGAAGCACCAGAGAGTGGGCGCATCTGTCCCTGGCAGGAGGCCCTGGCTAGAGGCTCCTTATTTCCTTTTCACCCTTGTTATCAAAATTGACTTCCAGCCAAAAAGCAAGGGGTAAGGCAGCAGAGGGGTAGTTTTAGTTTTTTAATGAAAAAAAGTGATATATATATATATATATATATTATAAATAATGTATACTAATAAGTTAAAATAGTAACAAGACTGTGGGTATGGTATTTATTTTTTAAATAATACCCATAATGAACCTCAAGTGTGAGTTACAAGACAAGTTGCCACTTTTACTTGACATTTTGGAATATTTGCCCTTTTATGCTTAAGTTTTCCAGCTACAAAATGGCCACTTTCGGTGCAATTTAACGTGCTTTATGCTCCAGATCCTGTGCAAACAATTAACACTTTACATTTCTAGATACAACTGTCACACCTTACAATGCAAGTTTCATCATTACCTCCTCCACTTTTTTTCTCTCCTGCCAATTTCCTTCCTTTGTGTTTCTCTCCTTTATCATTAGTGACACACATTATAAGCCATGTGGCAGTTCCCAAACACTGTCATTCAGTTTCACTTACTTTCCTCCATCCCCTCAGTCATCACCTCAGCCTTCCGCCATAATCCTATGCTTAAATTACAGTGTCCAGCTCTTCTTGGTATCTCTGCCTCCAGTTTCTTCTTCTATCTGATGTCACAGACAAAACAGTTTCCTGAAATAATTGTTTTGGAGTGTGTTCCTTGTTCAAGAATTAAGGGACCCAATCAATTGACACCTACCTCACTTGCCAGCTTTTCTGCTGCTGCCTCCTGCTCTGTTGATTTCAGCAACATTCACCACATAAGTGATTTTATCATTAGCTCAGTTACTTTGCTCAAATGCTCTCCAGGTGAAGACACCTTAGGGCAAAGATTCTTTTCATGTGTACATATTCAAATATACCCTTCGATGGTGGTTGCCTCACTTGGCTGTGTATCAGAATCACAGGGAGAGATTTTAAATAGCACTGTACTGTTCACCAGCCTTAGAGGTTCTACTTGGGTAGGTCTGAGTAGAAACTGGGCTCAGAGACAGTTTAAAAGTGCCACAGGTGACTGGTTCCACTCAGTGCTGGATATGCAGCAAGTGTTCAGTAATTACTGATGGCGTGAATGCATGTCACCTCTTTCCTTAAAATCTTCCAGCGGCTCCCCATAACTCTTAGGATAAATATCAAATTCCTTAGTTTAGCAAACAAGACTCTTCATGATCTGGCCCTTGCCTATCTCTGTGGCTTCATCTTCTGCCATTTCCCCACATTCAGCCTTTACTGCAATTATACTGAATGTTCCCTCCCCTAAAATCCCACAATGTTCGATTTGTACTCCTTATGGTGTAGCACTTCTCATCTTCCATGTCAGTAGCTGTGGCCATGCCTTAGCTGTCCTAGTAGACTATAAACCTCTTGAGGACAGATCTCTCTCTAATGCATCTCTGTCTCTCCCTTCGTGCTAGCACAATATCACACACCTATATTTGTTGCTTAAGGGAACAGATTTCACTAATGTCGTCACTAATATAAACTTGGGTGAATGAATACATTTCCCTTTTCCTTTCATTGTTCACTTTAGATCAAAACTTACTGTGGAATGCAAATGTTCTTTACAGCTTGTTAATAATGCCCCTTCAAATGAAGTGTTGACATGATTTTTAGTACGTAGTTTGTGTGTGAAACATTAAATGAAGTTAGCATACATAACCATTTCAGTAAAATTGCCATTATTGGGGACATAACGGAGAGTTACAAAATGAGGGCCTGCATACATTTCAAAGTATAATTAAACGAATGGCCAGCATGTGGACAACATTAAGTGTATGCCATTTATTAGGTTAGTGCAAAAGTAATTGCGGGTTCAAAGGTTAAAAATAATTGCAAAAATCGCAATTACTTTTGCACCAATCTAATAAATTCAGGATAACTTGCTCTTCAAATTTGCTTGAAACCTAGACTAATGTTTCTCACATGTGGTCTAGGGGATGCCTAGATCAGGAATCCCTGGGATGTATTTTTAATATAAAGGTCTGACTCCACCTTAGATACTTCTCCAGTCAAAACCCCCAGGTGATGGGAACCCAGAATCTGCATTTTTAATAAGCTCCACACATGATTCTTAGAGCCAGAGACGTTTGATACCCACCTGTCTAGAATTAAAATAAATGCTCCATTGCATTAATTTAGTATAGATAATGGCCTGATTTTAGAGCATATTCTTATTAATGAGAACTACTTAGGTGAAGATATATTAAATTAAGGGCTAGTTTGAGTGCAAGGTAAAAGAACAAGATTAGAATCTCTTAATATTTATTAGAGTGACATCTACAGCTAAGGTTTTATGCTTCTCTTGAAAATTCTGAGGTTCTTTTTCAGCAAGAAAAATTTTAGAAAGGTCCCATGGCACATACAGATATCATAGCAGTTCTTTTGTAGCAACTTGAAAATTTCAAAATATATCTTCTCAGGGATGTGAAATTTACCAATCTTGAGCCTTTGAGTGTTGCTGATTTCTTTAGTACTTCTAGGTCACTGCTAAGACATCAGGTCTCCATTATGTGGTGTCACATCAGCAACCAAGGAAGGCGGTTACAGATCCATGAGACTGGTTTTATAAACTCTTTCTCCAGAATTCCCTTTAATGGATGCTTTATTCTGCTTGGACTGCCATAATAAAATAACATAGACTGGTTTAAACAAACTTTATTTCTCTCGGTTCTGGAGGTTCGAAGTCCATGATCAAGGTGCCAGCAAATTTGGTTTCTGGTGAGACTATTCCTGACTTGTGGACTGCTACCTTCTTGCTACATCCTTACATAGCTTTTCTTCTGCACTTACTTGGGGTCATGAAGGGTAGGGGGGAGAGGCCCGGTCTGGTGTCAAGCATCCTCTTCTTTTAAGGACTCTAGGCCTATTTGATTAGGGCCTCTTCTTAACCTTGCCTCCTTGACCTCATTTAACCTTGCCTCCTTAAAAGCTATCTTCAAAGGCAGTCACACTATGGGTGAGGGCTTCATCTAAGAACTGGGGCGGGGGGGAGCATGAGTCATTCTATAACAAAGGTGTTTTCAGTGTCATTGACCTTGCATCAGTCTTGCAACTCCAGGAGCTCACAAATATATTCTATTTGTTTTCAAGGAATTTTTCTTTCAAAGTGAGCCAAATGATACCCGTTCTTTAGTAGCCAAAGGATATTTTGGGGATACCTCTAGAATTTATCTAATTTAGCTATTTATGCTAGTTCATGTAGCTGAAGCCACAGGATGAAAAAGTCTGTTGTAAGTGGCTTTGTTTTGTAGGCTTCTTCATGGTGGACCTTCTTTTGAATTCAGGGCAATGATGGAACGTTGGCCTTATCAATGGCACAAGTTACTATTTATCTGTCTCAGAACACTGAGCACAGTGACAGTTGCTTATGAGAACCTGTTGAGGTGATATTAGTGGACATTTTATCTAAACACAAAAGGGCTAGCTTCAGGTTATTATCTCTAAATACAGTAAATACAGTTATATCTAAGCCAGTGCTAGCCAATACAATGATAATGCAAGCTGTAAATGTAATTTTGAATTTTCTGGTAGCCACATATAAAAATGATAAAAGAAGCAGGTTAAATTACTTTTTAAAATATATTTTACTTAAACCAAAATATCCAGATTATCCTGATTTCAACAGGTGATCAATAAAATACAGAATATTCTGATTTCAACATGTGATCAATATTTTTAAAGATCTTTTACATTGTTTATTTTAATAAATCTCAGAAATATGGCATATATTTTATACTTACAGCATATTTCAATTTGGACTAGCCACATTTCCCATGCTCAGTGCCACATGTGGTTAGTGGCTACTGTATTGGACAGCGTGTATCTAGATACATGAGTAGATTCCACAGTTTCAGAACTGGAAGAGAAATCCAGGATGTAGAAGATTTCATTTTTTTTTTTTTTTTGTAATGTTAAATGTATCCGTCTGGTATATGTTCCCATACCATAGGAAACTACTGGTCATGTTTTTTCTCCCTGTGTTAGTGAGCGTCTCTCTTTTAGATGTCAGCATTATGATTTAAGTCTCCTGTACAATCAATGGCCAGTTGTCTGTTCTGATATGAATCATTTGTTTGTCTACAGTGATACAGACATCTTGTCATCTTCCATCATAGGTCATCTATCTTGTCATCTGCCATCACAGGACAAGGTGATAAGGTATGCTCATTAGATGATCCATGTTCTTTCAGTCCTAGATATTTACTGCCCAAGGCACAAACTTATTAAAAGAATTAATGCAGGTTCCAAAAGTATCTAATGACTTGGTGGCAGCTTAAACACCAGGCGATGATGGCTCCTCACGGACAGGCATGTATTCAACTGAAACTGCTCTGGATTTTTATTTAGCTCCCTGAATAATAAACCTCACCATCATTCATTAACCTTTGGGAACAATTTAGGCTTTTCTTTATTTGGCCTAGTCTCCATTGTCCTAAGTCAGATTTTTAAATATCAAATTTCAAAATGTAGCAGGGTTGATATTAGGATTGATGAGGTTTTTTAAAAAGAAGATGCTACAACTGGACTCTGGCCATCTGCCTCAGGTGGAAGCATGTCAATCTCATGCCTGAGTAGTTGCCTCTAATTCCTTGTCTCTACCACAACTCCTAGCCCAGCAGCCTGCACATAATAGGTACACCATATATATATTTTTTTAATGAACAAGAAATTGTTTTGCAAGTAGATATCCCAGCTAAGCCTAAACTGAAATGCATGCATCAATTGAGCAAGTGATTTGAGTGGTAAGTACAGGAATCCTTTTTGTGTTTGGGGCCAGGAACTGGAGCAACAATAAGATGGAGGGAACACAAGGACATCTGACTATCCAGGCCTGCCCAGAGGCCAGAACCAATCCCTATGGAAAGGTCAGTCTCCCCATTTCTGCATCTAAAGAGCCTGGATCAATGTAGGGAGGATTGAAGGTGTCACTGTGACACCTCAAAGGCTTTGCCACAGGAAATAGCATCCCAGGCAGGGCAGCTTCCTACCTGAGCAGAGGAAGCATTCCAGTGGAGGCTGTGAGGTCCACAAGAGTTTCCAGATGCAGTGGATATACTGAGGACATTAGGTATAAAAGCAGCAGAGCACAGGCTTTTTAATGTATTTGAATCACCCCAGGGGCTCCCAGAATGACTCACAGTGGTGGGAGATATTGGCAAGGTGCTGAGGTCCTAAAGTTATGGAAGTTGATAGCACCCTGAAGCCACATAGGTGAGGCCTGGGGACATTTGGTTTGTAGTTCCAAAACATTTCAGGATCTGAGTTAATGCTTAACACCCAGAACAGCAACCTCTTTCTACCAGCATCCATACCCTGAATTCCTCCTTATTTCTCTTTCGCTAATCACATAGACCTTAAGCAATTCATCACGATTCATACTGTGCTAGGTATTAAAGGGGGTATCAGAATATAATTAAAAACAAAACAAAAAAAACAATTGTGACAACTTTTATTAGAGGCTAGTAGTTGTTGAGGAAACACTAAAAATAAGATTATTATTTTGAATACAAGAAGCCTTTTGGAAGAATTAGCTATATATATGGCTTGGAAAGTATATAATTAAAGACCCAGGGAATTATATAATTTTATAAAAACTGTAAATCAAATGACTTAAACTTTTAGAATGTTAAACATTGATTGTCACAAATGAAAGAGTTCATTGAACATCGTATAATGCCTTTTCAAAATGTAGAGCAAGAAATTTTAGGAATGTATACCTGAGCAAGTAGGCTGGTAACTACTGAATTCTAAAAGGAATTCAATTTTAGCACTAATGATATATGGAGCTGCTTGAATAGCAGTTTCATAATACTCATCCGAAGAACTATTAACTTACATCAATAACACACACACACACACACACACACACACACACACACTCACACATGGACACATTTATATTTTTTGTGGAAGAACGAAGTATAGCAAAGCCTGAACTGAATGTGCATTTTTGTAGTGAGGATTTGCCTTTGTTTCTACCCGATGCCCTGAGGCACTATTGAACCAGAAGCATTTGGCATGAACTTTCCTAGACCACACAAATTAATGTGAATACCAAACCCATGTGTGGGCAGAGTTGTGCTTATGAATTCACCGGGTGATTTTTTATTCCTCCCTTACCCCATGATGTGGCCTATGAGAGACAGTTTTCCTTTAATGATTCTTTTTTCCAGCCGGGCTTCTTCTCTCTCATCCTCTCGCTGTAGCCCTTCTAAGATCTTGGCTTGTAAAGGTCCCAATTCTGACTCTCCATTCCATGGGTTCACGGTTTCTCCTGTCTCCTCCATTGCCATTAATCGTGAAACTCTAGGCTCCTTTTATTGGAAAATACCTCAGAATAGCCTGTGGTATTTCCTTACCACTCTGGTTTCAGCTCTCTGTTCAACTTGGGTTACTGTGGGTTTTCCTTTGTTGTATAAAGAGGCTCAAGGTGAACGCCAGAAACAGCACTTGGCAAAGGCAGTCAGCAAGTACATAAGCTCCCAGTCTCTCACTTTCTGGTGAAGAGGCAAGCTTGGTCTGGGGTGTGGTAGGACACACCGTGAAACTGGGCCAGAGCCAGGAGAGCTGTCTCCCTTTATGGCAGTGAGTGTGAGAATAGCCTTTCATCAGGTAGGATTAGGGTGTTGCCTTGACTTGTAAGTAATTTTTGGCTGAGCATAAATTCCTGGTGATGAGTTATTTCATCTCAGGCCTTTACAATTATTGTCATTGACTTCTGTACAATATTTGTATTATCTATCTCTTGCCACTGTATATTTTATTCCTTTGTAGATAACCTGTTTTCTCTCTATGGTAATTCACAATAATTACCCTTTGTCTTTGATGTTCTGCAATTTCTCTATGATGTGCCTGAGTATAATTTTATTTTATTTATTTATTTATTTATTTATTTATTTATTTATTTATTTATTTATGTTTCTTGGTATCTGTGATCCCTGAATCTTAAGATTTTTTTCCCCTGTTATTTTTAGAATTCATATTCATCAATTCTGGAAAATTCACAGTTGTTATCTCTTCAAGTATTTCCTCTCTCCCATTCTTAATATTCTTTCATGCTGGAAATCTTACGTCGGCCCTTCTCATTATATTCTTTGTATCTGTTAAGTAGGGTGACCAATTACCCAGTTTGTTTGGGACTGAGGACTATCCCGGGATATGAGACTTTCAGTACTGAAACCAGGAAAGTCCCAGGCAAAACAGGATGGTCTGTCATCCTACTGTTAACTTCTCATATTTTCTATCTCAGTACTTGCTTCATTCTCTGTAATTGGTTCAAATCTATCTTCCAGTTCACTAATTGTCTCTTTAGCTATGACTGTGAAAAATTTTAGTGGGTGTATTTTTCACTTCTTGAAATTCTATTTTTCAAATCAATTTTTTTTCTTTTTATAGTTTCTCAATTTTAAAAATAAAATTTGGAGTTTCTAATATCTTAATATGGTCATATTTTTATCCTATAGATAACTATATTAGGTTACTTAATTATATCAAATAGGGTTAATCTTAATGTTTATTGTGTCTGCTGACTCTAATGGTGGATTATTTCCATACATGTTTTTTTTTTTTTCCATCATATAATGAGGCTGGTATTTAATTTATTTTTTTACATGTAGGTAATGATCATGCTATCACTGTTTCCCAATGATTTATAATACTTCCCCAATTTATTCCAAGAAATGACATCAGTGAGTCTGCCACCTGTTTTGTACCAGTGATCTGTTTGTCTATCTAGTGCCAAAGTCACATTTGCTATTGCTTTTTTTTTAGTTTCAGGTGCACAAAATAAAGTAATAGTTAGACATTTATCATTTATATCCCTCACACTGTGTCAACCCCCCTCCCCGCATCCACTATCCCTCTGATATCACAAAGAGCCATTACATTTCCACTGTCTCTATTCCTAATGCTGTACTCCGCTTCTTGTAAGTATATACATACATATATATATATACATACACATATATATATATAATTATAGTTGACATTCATTATTGTTCAGCTTCAGGTGTACAGTGCAGTGGTCAGGCATCTACATCTTCCCTGAGGTGGTCTCCCTAACGAGACAAGTGTCCATTGGATACCCTACAAAATCTTTACAACATTATGGATTACATTCCCCAAATTAACTTTTGTAACCCCATGGCAATTTTGTGGTTACTGACTGTGCTTTCTAATCCCCTCACCTTCCCCCTTATCCCTTCCCCCCTCCCATTTAGTACCCTCAGTTTTTTCTCTATGTCTCTGAAACTGTTTCTGAATAGTTCATTCATTTATTCTTTTCTTTAATTCCACATATAAGTGAGATCATATGGCATTTGTCTTTGTCTGACTTATTTCATTTAACATAATGTTCTCTAGGTCCATCCATGTTGTTGCAAATGGTAAGATTTCTTTCTTCTTTATGGCTGCATAATACTCCATTGTATAAATGTACCACAGTTTCTTAACCCAGTCATCTACCGATGGGCATTTCGGTTGTTTCCGTGTCTTGGCTATTGTGTATAGTGCTGTAATGAACACAGGGGTGCCTACATTTTTTTGAATTAGAGTTTTAGATTTCTCTGGATAGATACCTAGGAGTGGAATTGCTGGGTCATAAGGTAGTTCCATTTTCCATTTAGATTTTTGAGATACCTCCATACTGTTTTCCATAGTGGCTGCACCAATCTGCAATCCTACCAACAGTGCACAAGGGTTCCCTTTTCTCCACATCCTCGCCAGCACTTGTTGTTTGTTGATTTATTGATGGTAGCCATTTTGACTGGGGTGAGGTGGTATCTCATTGTGGTTTTTATTTGCGTTTCTCTGATGGTTAGTGAGGTTGAGCATTTTCTCATATGTCTATTTGCCATCTGTATGTCTTCTTAGGAAAATGTCTTCTCATGTCCTTTGCCCATTTTTTAATTGGGTTGTTTTTTTTGGAGTTGAGTTGAGTGAATTTTTTATAAATTTTGGATATTAACCCCTTATCGGATATATCATTGGCAAATATCTTCTCCCATTCAGTAGGATACTGTTTTGTTTTATTGATCCCGTTTTGTTTCCTTTGCTGTGAAAAAACTTTTTGTTTCCTTTGCTGTGAAAAAACTTTTTAGTTTGATGTAATCCCACGTGTTTATTTTTTTCCTTACTTCCCTTGCCTGAGGGGATATATCAGTAAAAATCTTACTCCGGGTAATGTCTGTAAAGTTTCTTCCTATATTTTCTTCTAGGAATTTTATGGTTTCAGATCTTACATTTAAGTCTTTAAGCCATTTTGAATTTATTTTTGTATATGGTGTAAGGAGTTGGTCCAGCTTCATTTTTTTGCATGTGTTTGTCCAGGTTTCCCAGCACCGTTTATTGAATAGACTGTCTTTACCCACCGTAAATTATTGCTTCCATTGTCGTAGATTAAATGACCATATAGGCATGGGTTTATTTCTGGGCTCTCTATTCTGTTCCATTGATCTAGGTGTCTGTTTTTATGCCAGTACCATGCTGTTTTGATTACTGTAGTCTTGTAGTATTATTTGATGTCGGGTATCATTATACCTCCCACTTTGTTCTTATTTCTCAAGATTGCTGAGGCTGTCCGGGTCTTTTATGGTTCTATATACATTTTAGGATTATGTTCTATTTCTGTGAAAAACGTCGTTGGTAGTTTGATAGGAATTGCGTTGAATATGTATATTGCCTTAGGCAGTATGGACATTTTAACTATATTAATTCTTCCTATCCATGAACATGGTATGTATTTCCATCTATTTGTATCTTCTTTCATTTCTTTCTTCAGTGTCTTATAATTTTCTGAGTACAGATCTTTCACTTCTTTGGTTAAATTTATTCCCAGGTATTTTATAGTCTTTGAAGCAATTGTAAATGGGATTGTTTTCTTAATTTCTCCTTCTGATGTTTTATTATTGGTATATACAAATGCAACTGATTTCTGAATATTAATTTTGTATCCTGCTACTTTACTAAATTCATTTATCAGCTCTAATAGTTTCTTGGTGGAGTCCTTAGGGTTCTCTGTATATAATATCATGTAATCTGCATATAATGACAATTTTACCTCCTCCTTATCAATTTGGATGCCTTTTATTTCTTTTTCTTTTTTGATTGCTGTGGCTAGAACTTCCAGCACTATGTTGAATAGAAGTGGAGAAAGTGGGCAACCTTGCCTTGTTCCTGATCTTAAGGGGAATGGTTTTAGCTTCTCCCCATTGAGTATGATGTTAGCTGTGGTTTTATCATATATGGCCTTTATTATGTTGAGATATGATCCCTCTATTCCCACATTTTTAAGGGTTTTTATCATAAATGGCAGCTGGATTTTGTCAAATGCTTTTTCTTCATCTATTGATATGATCATATGACTTTTGTTTTTTATTTTGTTAATGTGATGTATCACATTGATTTGTGGATGTTGAACTACCCTTGCATACCAGGGATGAATCCCACTTAATCATGGTGTATGATCTTTTTAATGTATTGCTGAATTCTGTTTGCTAATATTTTGTTGAAGATTTTTGCACTTATGTTCATTAGAGATATCGGCCTGTAGTTTTCTTTTTTTGTAGTGTCTTTGTCTGATTTTGGGATCAGGGTGATAGTGGCCTCGTAAAAAGTGTTTGGGAGCCTTCCCTCCTTCTGGATTTTTTGGAAGAACTTGAAGAGAATAGGTAATAATTCTTTTTTGAATGTTTTGTAAAATTCACCTGTAAAGCCATCTTCCATACTTATTTTGTAACTTTATATTTTAAGCTTATTTTCAGAGAGGTTTGATCTGTATAATCCTGGGTAGTCTGGTTAAAGTGTATCTTTTCCCAGAGGTTTTATATTTTCCTTTTTGAGGTACCCTGGAGATATCAGTAGCCTAGGATTAATTTTTATGTTAATTTCTCAATTTGAAGGTCTCTAGGAGCAGGCCATAGTATAAATTTGAAGTTCATAGTCATGAAAGTCAAAGGCCTGTGGTTCTGTATCTTTGAGGGAGACTTTTCTATCTGGAACTCAGCCCAAAGTAAACAAACTTTCTTATCTGGTAAGTGGCAATTTTGTTGACTCTTTTATCGAGGATACAGCTTTAGGCAGATCTTTCTACATAGGTGTAAAAACTCAAGTTCTTAGATTGCTGAGACAAGCAGATCACAGTGCCTGATCTGATATTCTTTTCTATTTCAGTTTGAACATTTGTACATTTCCCATATATTCTTGACAGATAACAATATAATGATAAAACTACAACAATAATAAGAGCTAATGCTTTTATAGAGTATGTATAATGGGACTGATAGTGCTGTAAACATTCTACATTTAATACATATAACCCTCCATACATTATATAATAATATTTTTCCAACTTTACAGATGAGAAAACTGAGCCAGATAAGTTAACTTGCCCAAGGTCATGCAGCTATTAATTAAGTGGCAGGCCTGGGATTCAGATCGAGGCATTGTCACTCCAAGTTCTGAGTTTTAATCATTTAAAAAGCTGCCTGTTAATTACGGATTTAAAGTAATATTTTTTCCAGTATTTCTTATAGTAGTAGAGTTTTCAGGTTATTCCAACTGTCATATTTCCAGAAAGGAAATACCAAGTCTTTACTTAAACATTTCATCACTATGATGGTTAAGTCTACATGTCAACTTGACTTGGCGAAGGGTATCCAGGTTAAACATTATTTCTGGTTGTGTCTGTGAGGGTATTTCCAGATGAAATTAGCATTTGAACCAGTGGATATGATAAAGTAAACCACCCTCTCCAATGTGGATAGGCATCAACCTACCTGTTGAGGGCCTGAATAGAACTAAAAAAGCAGAGGAAGGAGGGATTCACCCCTTTTACTTTCTGCCTACCTGCTGAACTGAGACATAGGTCTTCTCCTGTCCTTGCACTGTAATTTACACCATCAGCTCCCCTGATTCTCAGGCCTCTGAGCTTGAACTAGAATAATACCACCACTTTTCCTGAATCTCCAATTTGCAGAAGTCAGACCATGGGACTTCTCAGACTCCATAAGCTGTGAGCCAGTTCCTCACAATAAATCTCTTCCAATCAATCTATCAATCAATCCTATTGGTTCTGTTACTCTGGAGAACCCTAATAAAATCATACTCTAATATTTCTGAACTTTCACCTTCCTATTATTAAGGGAATGCAATAAAAAACAGGTATGTTTATTACAATGGCCCATCACTATATGTGTTTAAGCATTTCTAAGGGACTCCCACAAGAAAAGTTGATGAAAGAAAGTCTTGAATGTTCTTAGATGAGGACAGATGCTTTAACCTGAATGAAGAGTAGACGGGTATAATAGTAAGTGAAATCACTAACTCCATGTAAAAGGCAAGGGATTGCTGTAGTCCAGTTGTTATGAATGTGTAGCCCCCCAAGATAGCATCAACATATTTGAGAACTTGTTAGAGGTGCACGTTCTTGGCCTCCTCCCAGATGTACTGAATCAGAAACTCTGGGGGTGAAGCCCAGAAATGTTTTAACAATTCCAAAACAAATCAGTATCTTCTATTTAGGGTTTAATTTATTGCAAACACCAACATTTTTTATAGAGTGGGATGTTGTTTTCCATGGGACCACAATAAGTTTCCATGCATCATAAAGCATTAACCCTGAAGTGGAGTTTATTGCCTCTCTTGCTAAAACAGGGCTATTAGATTCCCTTTCAACTTCTTCTCCTCCCTATTGTGTTGCAGCATGTTGTACATCCTTTTAAACATCTGGGTTTTTTTCTAAGGAGTCCTTGTCATTTAGCTTAATGGGAAAGTAAAGACTTTGGAAGTGAGCCCTTTTTTGTACGTGAAAACAGATATGAACACCATTACTCTTAATCTCTTTTGCATTTCTATTTAGTAAGCAGCAGCTGAATCTCTGAATCTTTTACAGCAGATCAAAGGTATAAGCCCAGTTTTATGACTTTACTATCACAAGTACCAACTGAAAGTAAGCTATATACAAGCTGCCTCTGAAGTTTAATAGTAGTTTACTTGTTGAGATTGTTTCTGTAGCAGTTACTTCTATGTCCATGTGTAAAATGTTTTGATGTTGTTCTCTCCTTTAGCAAACACTTATTTGTCACCCTGTGTCAGGCAAGGTGCTAGATGGTGCGAATACAACTATGACCGGGCTGACATGGTCCCTCCCTATCACCACAGAGCTTAAACGTTGGTGGAAAGATAGACTGCAGCACACAGGTGATTACAATAAAGCGCGTTCAGTGCTATGATAGGTGAAATAAAGGGTGTCATTGGAGCTGTTCTCAATAAAAATGCAGCATAATTGCTGTCTGAGTGATTTATTGCTCTTGATTATAAAATACACTCGCAAGATAGAAGCTAACTCCTACTCATCCTTCAGAAGACAGTTTGGGTTATGTCCTCACATCCTCCAGTCTGTCTTCCCTGCCATCCCACCACTCTGCCCACCACATTTGAGATTAGGGTCCTTCCTACATGCTTCCATCAAACTCAGCATGTATTTCCATTACAGTACTCCTCACACTACGTTCCAATGGCCTATTCAAATGCCTGTCATTCTATATACTCTAAGCTTTTGGAGGGCAAGGACTCTATCTTGTCTTTGCCATTCTAACACAGTGCTGGCGTAAGTACCCCTTTGTACTCTTTTTATTGCATAATTTATACTTATCTTTCCACTATGTATCACTATTATGTTCTTTATTACCTTGAACAAAAGTGTGTTTTTTAAGTTGATGTTTTCACTTATAGGAACATGGCCTCATTATAATACCCCCCCCCAATATTAATGCTTATATAGAAGATGTACATTAATACTACCTCAAAATCAGGACCAATTGTCCTTATGGAGAACAAATTAATTTCTAAGAGTTGGGGGAGGGAATAATGAGAATATTATCTGGAATATCATGCTGACCTCCCTTTAAAAAATATGGCATACTGGCAAGTTGCAGCAGTGATGACCACAGTCTCTCTTTGGGGAAGTACAGGGGTGAAAGATGTGTGCTAGATGGTGAAAGTTGTGGACTAAAGTGGGCATTTATAATTTCTTTGGCCGTTGAGCATCTAAACTCACTTCTTGTTTGAAGGAAATTCCCCATTGTGTGAGTCTTGGTGAGCACTAGGGCTCTAACCCCCTCTCCAAAAATCCAGTTAGCCAGATATTCCCTCTTCCCGACCCCAGCAGTGAGGGCATGAGCATGAAAACCAGGCTGGGCCAATCAGAATTGGGAATGCAAATCACTTAAGTGGGTAAGGATGGTTAAAGTATGTTCCCAGCAGCCAGCGGGTCCAGTCGTGTCTTTACCTGTGGTGGGGTCAGCAGTCGTATCCTGTCCAAACTTGCATGTGACCTTGTTGTGGTTCCTGCTGTCTGATTGCCCTTGGTTCCTGCCTGGTTTTTGAGCTTGGTTCTTCAGTCTTCCTGTTGATTCTATGAGCTATTTGATATTCTGCCAATAAATTCCTTTCCTGCTAAAATTAGCCAGTCAGTTTCTGTGACTTGTGACCAAGGACTTCATCTTTACACTGCTTTGCTCCAAGTGCTTTGAGCTTACTGCATAAGTCGTTGTTGAATGATTAAGTGACTATCATTTTTTATACCTGGCCCAAGTATGTGTTCTGTGGGACCATATCCCTGATTGTATTTAATATAAGATAGAAGAACATTTATATTATGAAATATTAATTAATGTTTTTTGGAATGTATATGTTCTATAAGACAAATGGTACCAATGACAAATTTGCATTCACATGGAGGTGGGGGAAGCAAACACAGGATTGAAATCCTGAAACCCATCCTAAGCCAAATCCCTCTTCCTAAGGGAAGGAAAGCTTGTGTTTCAGCCTGGTATTTGTTCACTGAGCCTTATCCACAGGGAAACCGGGGGTGGCAAACCTCCCAAAGACTTTACCGGGCCCTAAAAGCTTGTGCTCATGCTTCAGGTTTGTGAGGATGTGCTAAGAAGGCCAAAGAGAACTGTTGGTTTCAGGATTTGAGGCTTGAACATTTTTATACTCTAGGGATATGGATATATTGTGAAAAGTTTTTATTGCTTCACGTTCCTTCTCCTTTCATTTTATTTTCTCACCTTTTCCACAGCACATTATAATCTATTTTTAAAGGTTTTTTTGTTTGTTTGTTTGTTTTCAATTTTATCTTATCATTTTATTACATTTATTTATGGAAAGCTTTATCTCTGATAACTTGACATTGTTAGTTTACATTTTATTTTAATAGAAAAATTTTAATATAGTGATTGAATTTGTAGATTTGACTATATAAGAAAACTTTTCCAAAATGAACCCAAAATGGTTTAATGTTTGTCTCTGAAATTTACTGATTGTAGTAGGAAATACTATTTTGGGGTAAAGCTTGCCAAGTGTCAAAGAAATAATGATCTTACATGTAACTTACATGTAAGTCACATATTATCTACCTATAATTCATTTTTAGTTCTTTTCACTGCTCCTGTCATTTGGTACTCAGAATAACAATTCAGAATAGTGTTTCTAAAAGAATCTAGGAAATTTCCATCTTGCATGCATATAACATTTAAATTTAACTTTCATGTTTCTTAGGTATTATGTTTTAGAATAACAGTGTACAGTGCTGTGGTTGTTTGGCTATTAAAGCATTCTTAACTGATTTCCATATCAATCGATTCTATGCTTTGTTGTAATGTAAATAACCCCTAACGATACAGTAAACTAGTGTTTGCTCTTTAGTAAACAGCTCTATCAGTGACATTTTCTAAGAGGTGGGAAGGCTTTTCAACATTATCACTATCAATGGTGCCAGATTGTGTACATATATTTTTTCTTGGGAAGGTTTTGGTTGATTTAGCTTTTAATATTCCTCCAACAACCAGACCTACACAACCTCATAAAATGCTCAGGCTGAAGTTTTTTCTGCTTATTTGTCTGGGATCTTGTTGACTAAAGACACTAAACTCCATTAAGGCGGGGGCAGTACTTGTCCTGTTCGTGATATTTCCAGCGCCCAGCACAGTTCCTGGCATATATTAGATCAATGGTAAGTTTATGAAAAGAATGGATAAGTGTTAATAGGCTTAACAGTTCCATTTTCCAGAGACAGCCAGTATGATATACAATCACTGTGATGATTAATTTTATGTGTCAACTTTATTGGGCTAGGAGATATCCAGATAGCTGATAAAACATTATTTTGGGGGTTGTGTGCGTGGGAGGGTGCTTCCGGAAGAGATTAGCATTTGAATCCATAGACTGAGTAAAGACAATCACCTTCCTCAGTGTGGTGGGCATCGTCCAATCTATTGAGGGCCCAAATAGAACAAACAGGTAGAGGAAGGACAAATCTGCTCTCTCTGCTTGAGCTGGGACATTCATCGTCTCCTTGGCCATCAGCCCACTGGTTCTTAGGCCTCTGGATTTGGACTGGGACTTACACCATTGGCTCCTCAGGCTTTGGATTTGGACTGGAACTATACCACTGGCTTCCTGAACTTCCAGCTTGTAGACAGTAGATCATGGGACTTCTCAGCTGCCATATCATGTGAGCCAATCCCTCATAAGAAATCTCTTTCTGCATATCTGTATATGCCTATTGATTCTGTTTCTCTGGGCAACCCTGACTAATACACCCACCTATTCAAAACACAGGTTTCCTTGAGGACCTCACTTTACTTTAGCCTGGCTCCTTTCCTCATAACCTAGAAGTATTGCTAGTATTCTCCCAGCTCCAATGTGTCAATTCCATATGGTTTTACTTCCCTATCAAGCAAGATTTCAATTGAATTGGTTCTGTATCAACCCATCTGTACCATTTCCTACCTTCCTCATAAGTACCTTTTTTTTAATTCTCCACACTCATCTAGGTTTTTGGTACCAGGTGTCTTTCTCTCGCACCCAATTTCTGCAGAAATGTCAACACCTTCATGAAAGACCCAACACCTATTATAGTCTCTGAGTTCTGTGATCTATTAAATGCTATGGCTTCACTTCTACTCTACTTCAGCAACCCACCTTGGGTTGACCTCTTGGGCCTTGTCCTCATCTGGAACTAACTAATACACCTGGAATCTTACACCTCAACCTTCTTCTCTTCAAACATACGCTTATATTCTGCCAGTCCTCTCCAATTTCTACAAGCACACTTTCTTACTAACACTATGATAGTCTTTAGTTCCTGATTCCTCTCCTTTTCCCCATTCTATAGGTCCCCTTGAAATCACTTCCTTACCATTCAATGCAGACCCCATGAATCTCTCTTCTATCACTCTGCTACCGGCAACCTTAATTTACCCTACCCTTTCAATTTTCTTCAGCATCTTGCAAGCCTGCAATTCTGGACTTTCCATTCATCTGTTTTACACTTCCTCACCCAAGCAGGGTGAGTGGTACTGACAAAGGAAAAAAATCCCCACAAAATATAGGAATGAGTACTTGTACAAATATAGGAATCCAGTCATAACTATACCCTCAGATACTATATGGTATTTCTCAGCTTTTCTTATTTCCTTTGAAGACTGTTACAAATGTTTGTTAACTTCCTATTTCTCTGCTAACTTTCCATTTCACAGAAAAAGAAGAAACTATCAGAAACAAACTTTCCTGAACTCCTCCTTCACAGCACTTCTTTCCTCCCTAATACAAAGGCATTTATTTCCACTCTGATCACTACATCTTCCTCCTTTGCCTTCCTTCCAATTCATGCAAATTAGTACTTGGGACTCAACCCCTTCCTTTCTCTTCAGGGATTGTGTTGCCTCAGTTATCTCCTCTTTCCTTTTAGTTCTTGTGCTTGGCTTATAGACTGGGTCAAGGAAGACCCACTTAAAAAATGAAATACCAAAGTGTCCTTCCTTGGCTCTGATTCTCTTCTACCTGCTCCCCTATCTTCTTCTTTTCACAGAAAAGCTTGAAGTCTCCATCTACTTGCCACTTTTCTTTTTTGTTTTTATTTATTGTTTCAAAGACCCATGAGCTTTGTAACCCATCAGGCACTGACTTAGACCATATTGTACCATCAACACTGCTTTTCCCAGTCATCAATGTCTTCTTAATTTTCAAATCCAATAGTCATTATTCAGTATTTCTCTTCCTTGATTTCTTTATTTTTGATACTGTTAACCACTCTCTGGAAACTCTCTTCTTGGTTTTTTATTGTGGTAGTCTTTCCTGTCCCCCTCCTAATTTTCTTAGAATCCTTGTGGGCTATGTACCTTCCCCCACCCCACCTCCGCTCTTTGACTCTATTTTTTAAATTATACTTGACATACAATGTTATGTTAGCTTCAGGTATACAACAAATGATTCAACATTTCTATACCTTATGAAGTGATCACCACAAAAAATCTAGTAACCATCTGTCATACAAGGTTATTACGATATTATTGACTATATTCCTTATGCTGTCCATTATATCCCTGTGACTTATTTTATAACTGGAAATTTGTACTTCTTAATCTCCTTTTAAAATATTGATGTTTTCTAAGATACCACTCTCAGATCTCTTCTTTTTTCACTCTATATACTCTCCTTGAATAGTATCTTCTGTGACCACACCTGCAACTGTCACCTGTGAATCAATGATACCCAGATATAGGGGAGTGCCTTTTTTTGAGGGGGTTAGGATCTAAAGTCAGTGTGAATGGCAAAAATAGAGTAGACTTAAAATTACCTTTGAAAAATCTCCTCTAAAATACTGTACACATGATTTTGAATATATATGCTATCAATCATGAAATCCTACAGAGCCAGTTTTCCTCCGCTATTGGAACAGAAGGTTGTTTCTTGAGTTGAATACCAGATGAAGTTGTTGGCTTGCAGTTAAGGACCATGTTATAAGAAAAAATATGTTTTTCTTTTTTTTGCCAAGCACATATAGTAGAGTGAATATAAGTTAAGTAAGTATAGGAGATAACTCCACTATATATATATATATTCATCCTGATCTCTTCTTTGAGTTCTGGACTTGTATACCACACTGCTGACTGGATGGATATCGCCATTTGGATATGCCAGTCCATACTGGCATTAGATTTCTGAAAGCTGAAGAAATGACGTAACTCAATTCCACTTAGCAAAGGCATTTATTGAAAGCATACAGTGATGTGACAAGGGTGCAGCTCACATGTGGAGTGTTTTCATATCATCTGGGTTCATGCTCTTATTCCAGGCAGATGTCCTCTAACACCATACAGCTGCCCACACCCCTGTCTGCCTGGCTAGAGCCGTAGGCAGCTTCAGATTGGTGGAATCTCTAGGCCAAGCATTACACAAGTCATTAACCTCTGGCTGAACAGTTTTATTGAGATTAGCAAAACTCCTAAGCATCTAAGAAGGCATTGCAATTTTTTACTGGTCCTTTTGAGTGCTGTTCTTCACTGGTGGGCTGTTACATCACCCTACAGATCATCAGCATGAGGCCATCATGATGGATCAGTGAAGCAAAATCCCAGCTTTTCTCCATCGACCAGGCTGAACATCAGACTATTACAAGTAGGGTGTGGTATGTGTATTAAGAGCCAATATCAGAGACAAGTCTATATGACAATAAGCTTTACCTCTTCTTTATCACATAAACCAAATAGCATAAATAATTAAAAGCCTCATAATACAAAATGGTCAAACATTACATAAAAAATGTAGCAACACTACTCAACTGCGGCCTGTTTCACTCCACATTTAGCATTCCAATAACATGTGATTACAATGGGACTGAACCTTTCTAACGGTGTCCTCTTTCTTCCTGCCATTATTTATGTTCCCTCATATGCCTTTTAATGTACATTGAATACATATAGAATAAGGATGTCTCTTTATATCCTTTTAAAATCTATGCCTACATATTTATACTATCAGTCCCCGAATTTGAGGAAGACTGAACCATTCAGGGGCATTATCCACAGCCAACTCTGAGTTGCAGAAGGTAGGAAATTATACATTTGGAATGTCCCATAATCATCCTTTACTAGCCATCACATTTTGGCTTTTCTTCCTTTGAAGTTGACCTCCTTACCTCCATTGTTATTCCCTTTACAGAATAACAGGATATAATTTATACCCAGATAACATTCCTTTCTCTGTGTCAAATACATAGTCAGTAATGTTAAGATCATAAATAATTTGCTCCCATTTAAAGTCACAGACATCGATGTTAATTTTTTTAAATTGAAGATAGCATTCTTCATTTTTATTATGAAAAGTTTAACACATAGATAACACATTAGTTTTCCTTAAGGCTGAAATATCAAAAAAAGTATAAAAGAAAAGTTATTCATAATCCCCTTACCTAGGGATAGCCATTATTCATTTTTGGTTATTAATTTTTCTACAGGACTATAAATGAGGTCATACTTTAATACACTGTTTTGTACCTGGCCTTCTTTTCGTGTTAGAAAACACAGATTACATGATCATATTAATGTTTGTATTATTTCATTGCCTCTATATATCAATCCAATAAATTTGCAAATGTATGTCTTTTTGTTCTCCACGGCTCGGCAAAGCGGAGATTATTACTAACTCCATTTTATAGAATATTGATCTTAGGGTTCAGAGAGGCTAACAATTTACATACCCAAAATTTACATGCCAAATAAGTGTCAGAAATAAAGTTTGCTCTGACTTCTTGACTCCAAATTGGTCCCCTTTCCACAGCGTGCCTCCTGTCTCTCCAATGAGATAATGCAGATAAAGGGGCTGGGCAAGTGCATGTTATTGTTATTTATTTTAAGTGGCAGCCTAAAGGGAGTCATTGCCTCAGGAGCAACTTATGATTTGGTCTGAATGTAGGGCAGCTTCCTGAATTAAATCTGCACAAAAGCTTCCTGGGCTGCATCCTGAACTTGTCTGAAGACATCTTGCTGCATAGTTCTAAGGAATCTAACTTGGGACCTACAATGCCCAGAGTGTTTGAACCAAAAATTTTGAAGAGCTTATGAGATTCTGTAGTTACTTCTGTATTCTCCACCCATTGCTTTCCAATCAATAGAGTCTGGATACAGGATGCTGCAAATATCCTGTTGGACTCTCTTTTTTTCCTCCACATATGCCAAAGGTGTTGCATATTCTCTTATCACAGATAGTTTTCTGTTGATCTATTTTCTTATTTATTTCTTCTTCTTTGGCCTCACACCTTCTTGGTCAAGAGTTTGGTTTGCCTGGCAACTGTCCTTT
Source organism: Rhinolophus sinicus (assembly GCF_036562045.2). Lineage (NCBI taxonomy): Eukaryota > Metazoa > Chordata > Mammalia > Chiroptera > Rhinolophidae > Rhinolophus > Rhinolophus sinicus. The sequence continues at coordinate 146,919,176 of NC_133753.1, read as the reverse complement.
TATGCCTCCAAAGACCATGGACTGTCTTTCCTTTCAGAGATCCTGGGACAGAATCTTGGGACAGAAAGGCCACAGTGAGAATTTATTTCTGTGAGGTTCTTAGGTACAAATTTTCAGACCTCTATTAAAATACATTTTTTTTAAAAGATAAAATCATTACTTTCATACAGATATAAAAATGAACACATGTTAAAGGATCTATTTGATACATATAATATGAGGAAACCAGGCAAAATAGGACATAATTGATTTTTCCATGGGTAGGATGGGGAGTCAATTATAATCACTACCAGATTGGACAGAAGTTACATACATATCTATAACCTATCTATAACTTAACAAAGAACAGCAAAATAGCTCAAAGGCAATGAACAAGGCTAGAATCTAGTAACCCAGAAGGATATGTTATAGACATGCATAGTTTTTTGTATACTCCCCCAAATGAAAGATGAAAGGTCCTCCCAAGAATTCCAGTGTGTGTGTGGGGGAAGCATCCCAAGTAATATTAGATCCTCGGCAGAGTGATCCTTTCAAACAATGAATCCCCCTGACAAATTTAAAACACACGTTACAGTTCCCAAATGTCCTCAAATGCAATAAATAAATAAATAAATAAATCCAACCCAGAACACTGGAAAACAAATACAGTAAATATAAAAATTTACTTAAATATTTCAATCTTTTTTTCAGGTAGTTCAAATGGATTATTTCCTGAAACATGCTATAATCTTCATAGTACAAACTAGGCCCTCAAGAATAGGATCCTCAAAATATGAACACAGTTACACAATCCCACTGCTATACATTGTTAGTTACTGCACCTTGCTGTTGAGATTCTACATTAACTTTATCCTTTGCTATTAAGACTTTTGTAACTAATTTTCAGTAACCTTCAAAAGAATTCTATTTTTTCATAGGAAACACAGAAAATTATAGCAGTATAGATTGTTATTAAAAATTGACAATCTTTCATTGTGTTTTTCATACAAATATTGGAATCCCTGTGTCATGCCAAAGTCCCCAACTTTACATGTTGTAAGTACATATGCCTCTTACTAACAATCAAATGAAACATATAGTAATTTCCAAAAATGTTTAATTCCGTATGTTAAAGAACAAAATTCAACTGAGTAAATTAGAAGATCTACTTGGCTTTATTGATTCATGAATTGGGCAGCATCCCCTCTAGGTAACAACTAGAAGGGCCCTCTGAGGAGCTGTACAAAATGAAAGGTTTTTATAGCTAAAACAGGGTGGGACAAGAAAGTTAAAAGAGTGGATTATTTTAGTAAGGTTACCTTTCCCTGAAACTGCAGTTAGGTTAGGTATTAAGTATTGGTGGGCTTAGCAAAAGTGACTCCATTTTGGGTCTATTATTTCTTTTTAACACATAAAAACATGTTAAATTTGGCAACAAAAATTCTCTAAAATAGAATGATCAAATAAGACAAGCTCTAAGCTAAGGAATGTATGTAGAATTATAGTCATGGAACACAATTTTTATTTCCATACTGATCACAAAATGTCTAATTTATATCTATAGTTGCTCTAACATGTTAGGAAATTCATCTTGACTAGCAGTATCTTTTTAAAAGTTGAGTTTTAAACTATTTTACATGTAGTAAAATCTATTCCTTTTATTAGCTTAGGTAAACAAAACAGTAGTATAATAAATAATAACAATTAAGATATAGAACAGTTCCATTACCTCCTTCCCTCCCCTCATTCCCTCAAACTTCTTTTTTTTTATTATTATTAGTTTCAGGTGTACAAAACAATGTAATAGTTAGACATTTACCATTTATATCCCTCACAAAGTTATAACTCCCTTCCCCCATCTACTACCCCTCTGACATCGCATACAGCCATTACACTTCCACTGTCTCTATTCCTAATGCTGTACTCCACTTCTTGTCACTGGATATATATAAAATTATAATCAACATTCATTATTATTCAGTTTTAGCTTCAGGTGTATAGCGCAGTGATCAGGCATCTACACCATCCCTGAAGTGGTCTCTCTAATAAGACAAGTGCCCATCGGAGACCCTACAGAATCTTTCAACATTATTGTCAAGCTTCTTTTTAGTTAGCCCTTTCCCCTGGTCACCACTGATCAGTATTCTGTCCCTTTTTAAGACCTTTTTATTTTGAAATATAGACTCACAGGAAATTGCAAAAATAGTACATTAGTCTTGTATACCCATCATTTTGCTTTCTCCAGTGGTGACTTTTACATAACTGTCTTACAAGATCAAAACCATGCTCTGTACATTTGAAGGCAGGTTTTCCTTTCACTTCTTTGCCTATGTTTACTCTTTTCTTTTCACACAAGTTTAACTCTGTTGTGTGAAAAGGAGCAGGTGCTAGTTTTCTCTCAGATATCTACTGTTGCATTTTCTGTATTTAAGTTCCATCATCTTTAATATTCCTGTATCTTTCTCTAGTCTTTTCTTTCACCGTTTTCCCCAATTTAATTCTGCTACTAGATTTTCTTTTCTGATATATGTGCCACAGATGGTACTATTGTCAATTCTCAAATTCCTAACTTCTACTTCGGTTCTTTAGTTTTAAAGGGGGTTAGCTGTGCTTGTGCTTAATTGTTGTGGTGTTTACTGTTTTGCAGTGAGCATACAGTAGCCCGCCTAGTTCTCCAACCTCTTAGAGAGATGTTAGTGGCACTGCATAGCGCAGCCCTGGTCTAGTTCTACCCTTTCTCAATTGGTCACCCTTTTAATTTTCCAGATATTTGTGTATTTGTTGGAGGAGAGGGTGCTGAGGGCCTTGAGGCCCCCCCCCCCCCCCCCCTCCCCCGGTCAGCGGGCCGCCCAGTGCAGAGCAGAGGGTACAACCGCCTTTTGGTTCCCCGCACGGACAGTGAGGTGATGGGCGGGGACTTGGAGACTAACGTCGCCCGCAGCAAGAAGGTCACACCCCCGGCAGGGACTGTGCCCAAGGCGCCAGCTGCCTGCGTGAGCCAGGCCCCGTGGTGCGCGGGAGGCGCAGTGCGCATGCTCCGAATCGGTCGCCCCTGGCGGCGGTAGAGGGAGGGGCCGGGGTCCTCCGCGGGTGGGCCTCCTAGCGCCGTGGCTCTGGTCCTCCGTCGTCGCCCCTAGGCTTCCCGGGGCCCATCCTTCTCCTACCTGAGGCCGCTTGTGGGGCGGTAGCTTGCTCAGCGTAGGGTACCTCTCCCCGGCTCCCTTCCCCCAGCCCCGTCGCCCCGCCCCCTGCGGGCTGGGCGGCCGGGTTAGGGGCCGAGCGGAGCGGGGTGAGTATTCCCACAGCCTTTGTAGGCCGCGCCTTCCCGGCTCTGCTTCCCGCAGCGTCCTCACTCCACTCCTGGGATGGGAGGAAGGGCGGGTGTGGGTGGGCGGGAAACAGCCAGTCCTGAACAAAAAGGCCGGGGCAAAGGGGCTCCCGCGAGTGAAATGCCGGCCTGGTCCCTGCTGTTGCGCTGCAGCCGCAGCTCGGGGGCTGCTAGTTGCAGGGGTGGGGCGTGGGGTGGGGGGGTTGGAGTGCAAGGGTGCGTGCCACCCCATCGCCGGCGATCGGGCTCAGCCATGGGCACTCCTGAGCCACTACGGAGACCTCACCTTCCACATACGTAGTTACTGCCGTGTGTTTAAAGCCTGCACGAACATAAGCAGGTCTTGATCCCTGTAACCTGGAAATAATGGATATGAAATTACTGACGATTTCAAAGACCAGGTCCCACCTAACTTCGGGGGGTATCAGATTCACTACCAGGAGGAATAACTTTATAACCAACGTCTTTTTTTCTCCCGAGTAGCCTATCTTCTCATAGTATATGAAAGCTTGAATGGAGGGGTAGGGGGTAGGGGATACAGGAATAGTTAACTTATGGAAACATTTATTATGGTAAAAATTAAAAACATTTCAGAAAGGGCAAAAAGATAGCTAAATGTCTTTACAAAGTCAAAACGGAGTCTTGTCTAACAGGCCCACCTGAGGATGAATTAATTATTTAGGGGACTGTACTTTTGCTTGACATTAATATTGTTTAGGGCCCAGGCTGTGCAGTTACAATTTTTGTCTAATTAAGATGCTTTTTTTTTTTTTTTCCTCTGGGACAAAAACTACTCCTACAGGTTGTATTTGTATTGCCCTATTTCCAAGATTTTTATAACTTTTACCATTTGGCTTGCTCCTTCATTTTGAGTTCAATAAATCTTTGTCACAGGTTTACTTACATGAATCATGTTTCTAAGTTCTTAAAAATGACAATTTGACAATGGCCTCCACTCTTTAGTGGCAAAAGCATAAGCTGTACTTTTCACATTAGGAAAACATAGACCCTGTGTAATACTCAACATTATAGGACCCCAAGTAGAATCCTTTTTACTTTTTGAAGGGTCAAATATGGACAAGAGGAAACATTTACAAAATGAAAACTTGACCAAAAACTAAATGTTGAGTATTGAGAAATTCAAGTAAAAATTTTTGAAATTACATGATTTAAGAATTGTTACTGATATTTTAATAGAGGAAACTAAAGAAACTAGTGGCAACAGTTTACACTAGTCCTAAACTGGATTCATTTGGATATAGATGTTACAAGATTATTTTCCCTCCCTCTCTGCTCCCCTCCCCACTTCCCCTCTCCTTTTATTGAGCATAAGGTTAACTGAGATTGTGCTAATGATGAGGCAATCAAGTTGGGCATAATGTTTTGTGACAAATTATGAATTGACAGCAATTCCTGATGCTTATGAATTTCTGAGAAAGATAAGAAACCCCTTAAGGAAAACAAGTAGGGTAAAGTTTATATAAGTAGATTTCTTAAGACTAGAGCTTGATTTGATTATTAATATCTTTGAAGCCTAGAGATGTGTTTTGAGACTCTGCAGGCAGTGTTTGAATCATAAACATAGTTAAGGGACCATAACAACAACAAAGTGCCATAGGGAATATTTGGTGATTACTCCTTGGAAACAAATGTCTTCTGCTGAGAAGGCTAGGTGTAAAACAATGGAAAGTAGGGGAATGGAGAGTAAATCCTACCCAAACTCATTAGGGACAGGTTGCTGAAAACTATGCAGAACCAGAGACTCCAGGAATGTACCTGGCATCCGAGGCCTTAAAGTGCTTGATCTCATAGGAGCACTTACTACTATGAATTTAGATTTGAAGTTAGGGTTATTTCCTATCACTGTCATTTAATAGCTTTTGGAGGAAACTTTGACATATAATAGCTTTTGGAGAAAACTATCATCTCTTCTGAGCTCAAGAACCTAGGGAGCATTTGAGATCTTGCTCCCTAGCATATGCCATCAGTTTGGCTCAAATAAACTCATAAAAATTCTCTAAAAAAGAACGTATAATGGTTTCTTGTGCCCACTGTTTAATTGGAATCTCTTTAGAGTTTTAAGGCTATTTATAAACTCTCCCTCTTTCCCCCATTTTCTTGTATTCTTAATTTATACTCAGACCTTTTGTTTTTAGTCATCTTAAAAATTTTTATTAAAATATAGCTAACATAAAATATATTAGTTTCATGTGTACTTCATAGTTAATAAACATTTATATATCTAAAGACGTGATCACCATAATAAGTCCAGCAACCCTCTGACACGGTACTATGCTGTCACAATATTATTGACTGTGTTCCCTATGCTGTACATTACATCCCCATGTCTTATTTGTTTTATACCTGGAAATTTAAACCTTATTCCTTTTCACTTCCCCCCTTTTGAATTTTTTAGTTACAGTTGACATTCAATATTTTATATGAATTTCAGGGGTACAGCATAGAGGTTAGACATTTATATAATTTAAGAAATGGTCCCTCTGACTAGTCTAGTACCCACCTGACACTATACCTAATTATTACCATATTATTGACTATATTCCCTATGCTTTACTTTACATTCCCATGACCATTTTGTAGCTACCAGTTTGTACTTCTTAATTCCTTCACCTTTTCACCCTGCCCCGCAAACTGCCTCCCACTTGTCACCCCAATAAATCTAGTACCCATCTGACACTATACATAGTTATTACAATATTATTTACTCTATTCCTTATGCTGTACCCTACATCCCCATGACTACTTTGTAATAACCAATTTGTACTTCTTAATCCCTTCCCCCTTTCACCCATCCCCCAACTCACCTCCCATCTGGCAACCATCAAAATGTTCTCTGTATCTATAAGTTTGTTTCTGTTTTGTTTGTTTGTTTATTTGTTCATTTTGTTTTTTAGATTTCACATATAAGCAAAATCACATTGTATCTGTCTTTCTCGGTCTGACATACTCCATTTAGCACAATACCCTCTAGGCCCATCCATGTCACCGCAAATGGCAAGGTCCCATTCCCTTCCATGGCCAAGCAATATTTCATTGTATATATGTACTTCCTACTCTTTATCCATTCATCCATTGAAGGACACCCAGGCTGCCTCCACATCTTGGCTATTGTAAACAGTGCTGCAATGAACATGTGAATGCACATGTCCCCTCGAAGTAGTGTTTTGGGTTTCTTTGGATAAATACTGAGGAATAGGATTACTGAGTCCTTTGTCTGTTGTAACAGCCTTTGTTTTAAAGTCTGCTTTGTCAGCTGTAAGTATTGCTACCCCAGCTTTTTTTTTTTTCACTTCCATATTTCATGAAATACCGTTTTCTCATCCCTTTACTTTTCAGTCTGTGTTTGTCTTTTGATCTGAAGTGAGTCTCTGGTAGGCAGCGTATGAGTATGTAAGGGTCTTGTTTTCTTATCCATTCAGCCACCCTATCTTTTGACTGGAGCATTTGATCTATTTACATTGAAAGTAATTGTTGATAGATATGTAGCTATTGCTGTTTTATTTATATTTTTGATTTTTGTTGTTGTTGTTGTTTGTTTTAAAGAAGTCTCTCTAACATTTCTTGTAATACTGGCTTGGTGGTAATGAACTCCTTTAGCTTTTTCTTGCCTGGGAAGGTCCTTTTTTGTCCTTTGATTTTAAATCATAGCCTTGCTGGGTAGAGTACCCTTGGTTGTAGGCCCTTGCTTGTCATCACTTTGAATATTTTATGCCAATCCCTTCTAGCCTGCAAAGTTTTTGTTGAGAAATCAGCTGACAGTTTTATGGGAGCTCTTTTATAAGTAGCTAGTTGCCTTTCTCTTGCTGCTTTTAAGTTTCTCTCTTTGTCTTTAACCTTTGCCTTTTTTATTATAGTATGTCTTGGTGTGGGCCTATTTGGGTTCATCTTGTTTCGGACTCTCTGCACTTCCTGGGCTTGTACGAGTACGTTTATTTCCTTTGCCAAGTGAGGAAAGTTTTCAGTCATTATTTTTTCAAATAGGTTCTCAGTTCCTTGCTTTCTTCTCCTTCTCATACTCCTATGATATGAATGTTGTTATGCTTGATGTTGTCCCAGGGGTCTCTTATGTAAACTATCCTCATTTTATTTTTTTCCCCTTGTTCTGATGAGGTGTTTTATTCTACCTTGTCTTCCAAATCGCTGATTCAATCCCCTGCTTCATCTATTCTGCTGGTGATTCCTTTTTGTGCATTGTTCATTTCAGTTATTGTATTCTTACTTCTGACTGGTTCTTTTTTTTATGCATTCTGTGTCCTTTTTTATGTTTGCTATGTCTTTGTTGAAGTTCTCACTAAAATCCTTGAGCATCCTTATAACCGTTGTTTTGAACTCTGTATCTGGTAGGTTGCTTGCCTCCTTTTCATTTAGTTCTTTTTCTAGAGTTTTTTCCTGTTCTTTTATTTGGGGTGTATTTCTTTGTTTCCTCATTTTGGCTGCTTCTATGTTTGTTTCTATGCATTAGGTAGGACTGCTATGACTCCCAGTCTTAGTAGAGTGGCCTTATGTAGTAGATGTCCAATAGGGCCCAGTGGCCAGTCTCCCTGGTCCCCTGAGCCAGTTGCTCCAGGTGTATTGCTTTTGTGTGTTATGTATGCCCTCCTGTTGTAGTTGAGCCTTGGTTGCTATTTACATGTCAGTTGACCCTCAGGCTGATTGGTTGTGAGGACTGGCTGTGACTACAGTGGAGGAGCTATAGTGCAGAGGCTGACTCTATGGAGCAGTATTTGCTTTAGCAGAGGTCTGGTGCCTGCCCAGTCTGCCCTTTGGGTGTGTCATTTGTGGAGGTGGTTGGGTGTTGCTCTGTTGTAGTCTGAAATCTTTTGGGAGAGTCTCTGTTGCAGGCCAAGGTTAGCCCTTCCAAGGGCCACTTGGTATGAGATACAAAGTGACCTGCAGATAGTTGCCACTTGTGCTGGGCTTGAAAGTGCCTGGGCGAGGCTAATCCCGAAACTGAGGCCAGCTGCCATTAATGCTCAGCTTGGGGCTGCATAGCAAGAGGTATGGGGTATGCTGAGGCCAGATGCTGCTCGTTTCGGGTTTGTGAACCTTTGAGAGATTTTAGGAAAGTCCACAGAATGAGCTAAGAAAGGCTGTTTATATGGAAAAGCCACTGGAAATGGCTTGGGTGTGCCTAAAAGTTGGGTGGGGCCAGATCTCAGGAAATCACCAGTGGAAGGTGAACGGCATTATGTTAGCTAGATTGATGGATACTCAGATATAGTACCCACCTGTTTCTGCATGCTTGGAGTGGGGAGGGCTCAACAAAGGAACAATGACTTCTGCACTTGTGTCTGGGAGAAAGATGCCACTCCAGGCTTTGCTGTGAAGCCAGTGTGGGGACAGAACCCCAAAAAGCAGTTTCCAGGCTCTTGGCCTCACATAGACAGGTGCTGGCTCAGGTAGTAAATGGCCATCAACTGTGATTGGATGGCCATCAGCTGTGGCTAGCTGGCCGTCAGCTGTAACCAGTGAGCCTTTTGCCACTAATATAACTGCTGTGGCTACGCTAGCAGAAAATGGGGGCTAGCAAGAAGATGGTGGCTGAGCCTGCAAGCGGAGCAATGAGGGTTGAGAATTGTATGGCTCCTGTTTCATGTTTCTCCAACCCAGCCACCAGCGAGAATATAGTGGTATGACTCCCCCATCTATGGCTCCATGGGTGTTCCTTTTTGGCCTCACCATGTCCTGCGTTCTTATGTGGGGAGCGGGACCAGAGACCTCGCAGGCCTCCCTGCACGACAGCCAGACAATTCAGTTCCTCCATATGTCCCTGATACCTTTTGAGCTGTTGCCCCAGCTTTGGAGCTCAGAACGAGTGATTCCGTCAGTGAATAAATCCATGTGTGGGTCCTCTAAGAGGAATGCCTGGGACTGTAACCACCTTCTGTCTCACTCAGCCACGATCTCCTCTGAATTTCACAGCCAGGACTTATGGGGACTCCTCTCCCCAGCACTAGATCCCTGGGCTCGGGAGCCTGGTGTGGGGCTGGGACCCCTTGCTCCTTTGGGGGGGGAGGGGTTTCCTCCTCAGCTGAGATGTCCCTCCCGATTTTTAATGGTCACATGTGTGTGTGGGACCAGCCCTTTATGTGTCTCTGCCCCTCCTACCAGTCTTCAGGTGGCTTCTTCTGTATGTCCTTAGTTTTAGGACTTCAGTTCAGCTAGACTTGAGGCGATTCTCAGTGATGGTTATTTTGTAGTTGCATTGTAATTTTGATATAGTCATGAGAGGAGGCAAGCACAGTGTTTACCTACTCTGCCATCTTGACCAGACTAGACTCTCAGACTCTCAGATTCTGCCTACTCTGCCTCATTTCAACCTCTTCCTAGGTTCGCTGCCTGTCCCCATGCCCAAGCCATCCTCTTCATTTTTTTTTTTTTTTTTTACATTGTATCTCTGCCTTTCAATATCCTCTTATAATCCTTGTATTATCTGAAATGTAACTCTTCTAGGGCACAGACTCTGATTCTAGACTGCCTTAGGTCAAGTGGCCAGATTTAACAGCTGTGTTACCTTGGACAATTACTGAACTATTCTGTCTCAGTTTTCTCCTCCATAAAATGGAGAAAATCACAGTAACTACCTTATAGGGTTGCTGTGAGAATTTAACAAGTTAACACAGTTTTTGACATATAGTAAGAGCTCAATACATGCTATTTTAATTATTTTAATCCATACTAATTCTTTAAACAGTGGTTATACAATTTATCCCTGGTTTTTGCTGTCTTTTATTCTCTAATGTTCTTTTCTTACAAATTTGATTACAAACTATTGAGGGCAAAGACCGTATATTATTCTCTTTTTAAAAAGTCTCTTAAATACTCCCAGGATGATTCTAGTTTTCTTTCTGTTTTCCATTTTACTTCTCTTGCTTATGTTTTAAAATTTATACTCTATTTGGTTCTAAAAGTATTTGAGATTTATAAACTACACATAATATAATAACATAAAAAATAAAGAAAATATGAAGCTTTGATAGAGAGATGAGATTGGAATGTTTTATACTGAAATATATACTATGAAAAGTTGTACAATTGTTAAAGGTGGACCACAGCTAAGGTCTGAGCTTCATAACGGTCAAAGTAAAGAGGGCAACATATCACTTGCTCAGGAGAAACACAGCTTCCTTGGAAATAAATATTTAGTGAGTGAAATGCAGATTGTGAAAGCAGATCTCACAAATAAGCTAAGAAACCCTAGGGTTAAGTTCTTCAGACCTTTTAAAACCCCAACCTACTTCCGGATGTTTTTCAAATGGGGCTTAATTAGCATTTTTATGAGGCTGTCTCATATATTGTAAGATGCTTTTTATACCTTGGTCCTGAGCAGTAAACAGCAATAAGAAACTACAACCCCTTCTCTTTGTGATAACCCAGTGCGATCCCACTAATTTCTGAACATCCTCATTGAAACTGGTGCCTCCTGATGCTGGGAACCTTTGGATCTTATCTGCCTATACTTTACTCAACCTATGCTCTATCTGCTGCTTTTTTTTTTTTTTTTTTTAATTTAGCATACACTTTTCAGGCCTTGTCTTGTAGGATCTCTTTCATCTTTTTGGCAGGCCTTTGTCTCTACTTGGTAGGCCCTTATTCAAATTTCAAAATTCAGTTCTTCAAGAATGGAACTTAAGTCTTCCATACTCTCTTTTTTTTTGGAGTCTTCTCTGATTTCCTCAGGAAAATGTTGACACTCCTTCCTGTAAGGACACACACAGCAAGTGCTAGGATGTGGTAGGTGCTGAGTGAATTAATGAAAAGCTTATGGAAATAAGAAGGCTCATTAATTTAATCCAGTTTTCAATGAAGATTTTGCAAGAAGAAAAATTTAAAGGGAATGTCACTTCCATTACAAAAATGTCCAGCTGCTTATTTATTATTTTTCCAACAAAATAATGGTTCTTGGTAGTGTATTTTAAAAACATACATGCTATTTTGTATATAGAGTTCTAGGGTGGACGGGTGGCTCAGTTGGTTAGAGCGTGAGCTCTGGGCAACAGGGCTGCCCGTTCGATTCCCACGTGGGCCAGCGAGCTGCACCCTCCGCAACTAGAATGAAGTCAATGAGCTGCCGCTCAGCTCCTGAGTGGCCAGATGGCTCAGTTGGTTGGAGCGTGTCCTCTCAACCACAAGGTTGCCGGTTCGACTCCTGCAAGTGATGGTGGGCTGCGCCCCCTGCAACTAACAATGGCAACTGGACCTGGAGCTGAGCTGTGCCCTCCACAACTAAGACTGAAAGGATCACAACTTGACTTGGAAAAGTCCTGGAAGTACACACTGTTCCCCAATAAAGTCCTGTTCCCCTTCCCCAATAAAAAACAAAAACAAAAAAGCAAACACAGAGCTCTGTTATCTGTGTTTAGACTAGCAGCGAGTCTATAGCTTCTGACATAGTGTTGATCATTTTCTTTACCTTCCTATTTGTTGAATATCTCTTGTACCTCTAAGGCTGGATTTTCCTTTTTCTTTTTCAGTTGGGAGTGTAAAATCGATATTTCTAAGTTTTCCCCCTGATTCCCAGTGTAAGCCTGCTTCAGAAGCATGCTTTCCCTCTTCCTCTTTATGGTAGTGCTCCTCTTTTCTGTGGTCTAAGAGCTTCTTATCGGCCCTGTACTGTTATTGATGCTTTGGGTTTTCTCATTTTGACAGAGGAGGGACTTATGTAGAGATGGTGTTGACCTGGTCGTAGTGAGCAAACTCCCTTCGTCCCCTTCACTGCATCTAGATGCTAGAGGACTCTTGCTCTCAGTGGTAGGTTGGAGAGCAGGTTGACAGGTTCAGCCAAATTTAGGATCTTTTCTGTGCTCAGGGAAGGTCCTTCCTTTCCTATTGTTTAATCTTTTGCTCCTGTGTCTATAATGAGGGGCGTGTTTTTGTGTGGTTTGAAATAATTTATAGGGCTTGGGGACTTGGGAGAGGAGGGGTAGTGGTGAGACAGCACCATTCTGAGGCTCATCTGTTCCCACAGCTCCCTGTGGTGGACTTTACATCACCATACGCAGTGCTCCCCTTGGCTTCACCTTCCACTTCTGGCCATGGACATTATATTATTGAAAGACAACTGCCTTGAAAGAAAATCACCAATGGGCATTGGAAGCCAGTAGGGGAGGGGGCAACTCAGGCTCATTTTTCTGAAGGAACTATAGAATGGGGGAGAGTGAGATGCCTTCTTATCCTCTTCCTAAGTGGAGCTCCTGCTGCAGACATAGCAAGGGAAGCTCAGCTACCAATAACAATCCCCTCAATTCTAGGCCAGGTGCAATATTGTATCCCAGTGAAACTTTGATTTGGGATATGTGTTTCAGTGAAACGACAAGGAGGGAGCATTGAGTCTGTTGCTGTCATGACTGAACAGACTTCCTCTTTTGCTGCTTCCCTATTTATTGGATTACCTGGGCCATGCCTGCTGTGCCCCACCCGGGCTGACAAATGCCTTGAAATCCAGGCCTTTCACTAGTCCCATCAAAATGAACCGTCTTTTGTCTCAGTTTTCTACCATGATTCTTACTCAAAAGTCATTTCTGCTGCTAATTGTAAATACTAATGTTGGGGCCTTCAGAATGAGGTCATCTTTCTGGATTCCACATTTAAATTCGTACCCTGGGTGTTTCTTTGCTCTCTAAAATTTGAGGACCACTGCCCAAGGACCCTGCTAGGTAAGTGATTAACTAATTAAATGAATTCAAACCAAATTCTCATAAAGGTAATGGGTTGAGTTTAACTTTCTAGCTAGTAATTACGTGTTTTGTTAGGAAAGAGACTAAATCTAAAGTTATAATGTAGAATTGCTGCAAGGAGGGACAAGAAGTTGCTTACTTTTATTAGTTGAAAATGATCCTTAATGTTTAAGTATATGCATAGTATGTTCTGTGATAATCACATTTTTATAAATGATCTTAAGTTCTGGGGAAATTTAGTTATATTTCTTAAAGTGTTTTAGTCTCCTTATGACCCGGATACACATTGATTTATAGATTCATCCAAAGAAATGTCTCTGACCAAAAAAACATATCAGTTCTCTACACATTAGATTAAAAAGCACATACAAAATATGGAGAGTAGTAGTGAAAAAAATTGTTTTTAATTAAATAAGGATCATTTGAACAATGATTATACAAGATACTAGAATTCACTGGGACTGCTTTTCTGAAAAGATATATTTAATAGCAGCAGAATAAGCTTCTTTACACTGTCTAGTCTTAGGGCTAACCGTAGTTTAGAAAGACTTCTTTCACTTGGTGGGGAGAATAAAATATTTATTCTACCTTTCTAATCTGCTGAAACAGTTAAAAAAAAAAGGGTTTGATTGTTTGAGCTTAAAAATATATAAAACAACTGTTTAGCAAGAGAGACTCAAGCAAAACAGATGTATAAACAACTTATATTTTACGACATGAAAGGGCTCTGACTCATTTCTAACTTTTACTTAAAATAAGATATGAGAGGTTCATTGTTTAGGATAGATGAGAGTTAGAATTCATTCTTTTACTGAGAGTTCACCTGTGTTCTGTTTCAGTCTGGAAACATAGTTCACGTCTAAGGTTTTTCATTTATAAAGTAAGGATTTTTCTTGTTGCTTAATAAGCTGCAGTGGTGGCTATTTCCATTTTTGATCATAATTTCAACCATCTCATAATAGGAAGTTATAAGATTCTAATTTCTGCCTCTACTAGTATATAAACTTCGTAGAATACCAGAGTATTACAACTTGAAAAGTACACATTAAAATGTTGATTATATTATATTTCCATTTTTAATGAGTTGAAATATTCTTACTTGAGCAAAAAGAATAATTATTCAGTGATATTTCATTATGACACATTATCATGATTTGAATTGAGATGGATATCATTTTAATATAGTATAGTTCCTAATTTTGTAATCAAGCCATAAGTGTTTTTATTATTGTATGTAACATCCTTCAGCAAAGCCTAGTCTTAGATAATTTTAAAAGTATTCAACCAAATATTAATTAGTGCTTTGATGTTCAGTCATCTTGCTAGTGGCACAGTGCTGTTAATTAGATAAACTATGGCTATTGAGTGAAATTTTATGTTTCAGCTAACATTTTGAATAGTTCAGTAAACCTCAAGTAACCAGAGGGCTTAGGGAATGGAGTGTTTTTACTTAGTTCAATTTTGTTATTAAGTAAGGGTTTGTTTGGAATTTATAACATATTCCAAAATATATTGATATTCTTTATGAATTAGATTCAGTTTTTCTTTGATTGCATACTTCTCAGTAAGTGTCAGGGCCATCATGTCGTTGGAAAAACTATTTCTCTGACTGCACCATTTCATTCTTCCTAGTCTAGTTCTGTATCCGCTCCCTGAATGATTGAATGTGTTCTGTTATCATCTGTGTAATGTTGATTTACAATCAGTATTTACAGCCCAGATTTCTCTTTCCTTCTGAGTTCCAGATCCATGTCAGAATGCCTGCTAAATATCATCACTTGGGAATGCCATAGGCATTTATAACTGAAACTCAGTATGGCTAAAATAAACTCGTTTCACTCCCAAACCTTCTCTTCCTCCAGGGTTCCTTGTTTCAGTCAGTATACCATCACCTAAGGCAAAAAGCTGGGAATCTTTCTTCAATCCTCTCTCTCACCATCCCTTACATACTAAGATCTACCAGTTGTTTTAATGAGTATACCATCAAAAAGTCTTTTGAATTCCTCCCTCTTCTGCCCTACTGCCAATCTTTGTTTAGTATCATTATGTCTCTCCCAGATTCATTTAAGAGCCTTTTAACTGGTCTTTATCCAGCCAGGCAAGACCTGTAGTCTCCACTGGAAGCCAGAATGCAGACCTGATCAGTTCATTCCCGCTTTCAAACCCCTTTTGAGCTCTGTCTACATCAGCACTAGTTCTCCCAGCACCCTTTTTCTACCTCTATATTTCAGTCAAACAAGAGTCCTTCAATTATCAAACGTTCTCTTATATACAGACGTTTACACATTCTGTTCCCTTCAGTTCCCCCTTTTGCTTAGTTAGCTCCTGTTCTTCCTTTGAGTGTGTTCTTAGATGTCACTTTCCCAACTTGTACCTGCATTGAAGCACTTTATCAACCAGAATTCTGTGTGTAACCTGGAGATCTCACATCTCAGAAACATTTAGTGACTGCCTCAGTAGCTTATTGTCTGCAGTTTATCATCTCTTCTGTACTTACATTCCTGTACCTGGTGCTTTCTCTTCCCAAACCTGTTCTCCCACTGTTCCCCCACCTCCTCAGATTTTCCATTATGATCTCAGGAGCACACATCCATAGTAAACAAACTTACCCAAAGCCTTAACCCATTATTTCCTTCACTACCTTCTGTGAAATAAGTTGTTAAAAAGCGTTCCCCCCAAAAAGAAATCTATGGTCAAAAGAGATGAGAAATCCCGAGTTAATAGTTTCTTCACCACAGTGTGCATTGTAAATACTCAGGGTGGGGATGGTGATCAGTTTCCATACTTCTGTCTCTCATGATGTTAATTAACATCTTCACAGATCAGTGCTTCCACCAATTAGTTTTAAAGGAAACTTGGCTTAAAAAAATATTGGAACCCTTTGAATGGAAGCGGCTTTTTCTTCCACCCTTCAAGGCTCAGGGTATTGGTCACTGCTTGTTCAGCCTCATGTAAATATCCCTGCTTCTTTGAGGCCCCTGCAGTTCAGCTCTATCAGATATGGTGGGGTAGGTTTTCTTCTCACGTGTTGTCCCTGTCCACTGGTAGCGGCTGCTTTTAGTGCCATCTTGAGAAGGAATCCAAGGATTTGTTCTGGTTCATCAGGAGCACATGGGTTAGTTTATTTGTGATCTTGATGGACTTGGTGCTGTAGATTATGTATCATTTACTATCTTTGTGCTCTTTCTTGTACTATTTGCCCCTTTTCATTTACAAGTCTCCCAGTTGATCTTCCATACTCGTTAAAGAGCCCTCTAGCCCCACCAATTGTCAGGATAATCCTAAGTGATTTCAGTGTCCATGTGGAAAACAGCAAACATTATAAGACTCTGTTTTTTTCGTTTTTGTTTTTTGACTTCCTAAACATCAGTGACCTTCAGCTGCAAGCTAGTTTATGTACTCACTTCCGTGGCCACAGCTGAGACTTCATCAAGATCTAAAATCTCATAGTCTTCCCATTCTTTCATTTCCCTCCTTTCACTACAGCTATTCTTAGCCCTTTTTGATATCTAATCTTCCACGATACTGCCTTATTTGCCCATCCCCTTAAACCTTCTCTTGGCATCTTTTCCTTTTCCACCTACTCTGAACCTCTGAGCTAATCTCACTAGCATATACTGTTTCCTCTTTACCAGGTCCTTCCACTGAATCAACCCAGAAAACTCCAAGTTTGCATGCATGGTCGAGTGGCCTTCTCTGCTGGTTCCCACACTTGAGGATCTGAGCGCTCCTGAAGGCAATCACACTATGCAGAGTATCGCACCACCAATTCAGGCTCTCCAACCTGGAGAGCTTTACTTCTCTTGCTGGGCCTTTACTTCTCTTTGCTCATCTTTTTTTGCTGTCCTCTCATTGCTCTCACCAGCATTTCAAATTGATACTCATTTTCTCAAATTTCTCCTTTCATCACTATCCCATCACTTCTGTAGCCCATCTTGCCTGCCCCTGCATCAACAAATCTTGTGACTATCAGATTTTGTCTTCCCTAACTTTGGGTCCTGTTCGAAAAACTTTAAATTTTATGTTCAGTGTTCATCCTCAAATGCCTTTCCTCCCATTGCAAGGGACAAGGTGTCCATTGTATTGTTCATATCCATCCTTCTGTGCTGTTGACCACATCTCCTGCCAACCCCTTTAGGACATTGATTCATCTTTTTTCAGCTTTTCCATCTCAACCCTACCCCCCTTGCTCAGCTCAAATGTATATTCAGATATCCCCCTTTCTTAGGCAAAACAAAATCCTTCCTTAAGTCTATGTGCCACTTCTGTCCCCAATTTGTATGTATTTTTCAACCAAGCTTTTTGAAAAAAAGTTGACAAAGTTTTCACTATTTCTTTTTAGTTTTCTCCTTAGGCCATCACAGCCTGGCTTCTCTCTACTGCTGCTGAAATTGCTCACGCAGGCACCAATGACTGCTCCATTGTCAGTTCGGTGGATGTTTTCAGTCCTTTTCTTAACAGGCCTCTCTTTTATTTTGACATTATTGGTTATTTGTTAGTTATTCTCTACTCCCTTGAAACCTTCATCCCATTGCCCTTCCTAGGAGTTCCTCCTAATGCCTAACTTTGTATTCTCTAGCTCTTTTGTTGGTTCCTCTTCCTCTATAGCAGGGGTGTCCAAATTTTTTTCAACGTTTTTCACCAAGGGCCATATGCGGTAAAATACACAAACAGCCGGGCCACTCGCTTGAGGTAAAGTACATATTGCCTCACCTGGTTTATTTAAGTAAACTAAATATATTTTTGGAATTTGCTGCGGACCAATTAAAAATGGATTGCGGGCCACAGTTGGCCTGTGGGCCGCAGTTTGGACACCCCTGCTCTATAGGTTCCTTAAATGCCCCAGTGTTCTAAAGATTTCTTTCTCAACACACTCTTCTCACTATTCATAGAGATTCCTAACTTTTTGGTGAAGACCATTTAAACAATCTGTAGAAAATTATAGAATCTTTCTCCCCCCAAATATAGATAGGCATGTACATGCAAAATTTAGTGTAAACATTCATGATCCACCAGAAGCCATATTAAGAATCTGCTATATGCATTCGAACTGAGTAATATTCATCCTCACTGTTTCATTTGTCTCTTTTATACAGACAACTTCCAAATCTCTTAAATCAATCTTGGCTTCTCTCCATAACTTAGCATGCCTATTCTTTCGGCTCTCTTTCATTACCTGGATTCAGATTCTCATGACCTCTCACCCAGATCACTGCTGCAGGTTCTAACTCTTCTCCCTGCCTTCAGGCTTGTGCCCCTCAGATCATGTTCCATAGATCCTGCAGCGATTTATTATTTTGACCTTTTCAGCTCCAAGGTCTGATTCTCCATTTCCTGGATGACTCTTGCATAACATATACCCTCCCACATTCCCCTCCTGAGTGAGGGACCCTTCTTGTGCCAACTATAATCTGTACATGTCTTCATTATTGTATAGACTTTAAGTAGAAGTCCTCTTTTCCAGTGCAGTAAGATGAGAGTTGAGCAATTAATTAATTGAGGAAGTCGATTAAAGATAGAATTAAAAATAATATACATGCATACTTGAAATATTTTACTTCAATTTATACATACAATTTATATTAAATTGTATAAAGACATTCACTTGCCAAATTTTTCATTTATGACCAAGGCATTGTCTTTGAATGTTGATACTTTATTGGAATTCATTGTTCATCCCTGATTAAACTGAGCCCAGAATGCATCCTCTGGATTTTTGGTTTAAATGAAAGTTTTGATTTAAATGAAGAACTGAAGCCATTTTATGCAACAATCTGAATGCAGAATTGTATGATTTCCCCACCACCAAATTTTTCAGTTGCATTGTCCATAGCTAGTTCAATAGCAGTTTGGTTTTCTTATGGAGACTTACCTTTATACAATTTTTCCAAGGCATTATATCTTAGAAATAATAGTTGTCTATCTTTTTAACTTATATTTTATTGGTGTGGTTTGCATAACATTTAATTGCAGTATACTTATAATACAAGAATGTAGTTTGTGAGCATACCTTCAACTGAGAGGAGTAGAGGTACTTGATGATCAGAATCCTGTAGATATAAGTCATTTTATGGAGGGAATGGACATTGTGTTCATTAATCTGGCAAAATTGGTTGAATGGAGGTTGGTTAAGAGAGTTTCTATTGTGATTATTTTTATTGCCTATTTCCCTTCATTACTGTATGAGTTCTTACAAGGCAAGGACTATATATTTTTTTCCATATCTAGCCTTCATCTGGGCACAGTACTTACTACTTAGTAGATATTCAATATGCATTTGTTGGATGAATGAACAAATTCTTATAAAAGTCATACTAAATTTGAATAATCAGAAAGAACACTGGAACACCTGAAACTACTGAAAAAAGAAAAAGAAAGAACACTGGACTGGGACTCAGATATTATAGATAGATCATTGGCTCTGGAGCCAAACTGGGTTTTAAATCCTCTCTCATTGATATTCTTGAGCAGATTACTGTCCTTTTTTCATTTGAGGGATGGGGGTAACACCTTTTGGACTGTGTGAGGACTAAATGGGAATGTGAAGTGTCTAGCATAGTACTTGCCAAAGTAATTGGTCAACAAGTACTAATTGACCTGATGATGCTTGTTACTAATGAGGAGAATGAGGGAATTTACTTGGTCTATCTTTTCTCATCGAGAGACTTGAACAACATAATCTGTGAGTTTCCTACTAGCTCTAAAATTCTCTTTCTATAAAGAATGCTTTATGTTTTGGACAGATTTATATAATAAGTATATAGGTATTCCTTGATTTGTCACATTTGTAGACCCAATAGTAGGTAACTAATTAGGTGGTCATAACCTTACACCTTGAAAAACAAATATTTTTAGACTTTAGAACATTGTTAGTGAGTTGAACTCTTCTAATAAAGTGTGCAGACCAGCTCAGCTCCACTCGTCACTGTCCTATTCTTTACATAAGAGCTAAGGTAGGAGGTACAGGAGGAAGTTCTGAGGTTGGAAACATCAGCTTAGAAGAGGTGAGATAAAAGCTCTTGAAACTAAATTTATGGACAAACTAAACTTTTCGAACCATAGATGTGTGTTGGTTTATAAATCTAGGTTTTGGGTTTCCATGTTGATCACATGTTCTTTCTGATTAAAAGAAGGGGATAGGATGAGAAAGATAGAAACAAAACTTCTTTGGAATGGCTCTGAGTTTATTTTTCTATTCTATGTTTCAAATTTTGGTTTGTTTAAAGAAATAAGTAAATTAGCAGAATTTCTTTCAGTATTCATTCTACAGCTGATGCTAATGCTTAGTTTTTGTATTGCAGTTATCATTTAGTATGGAAGAAGATGAGTTCTTTGGAGAAAAAACGTTCCAGCATTATTGTGCAGAATTCATCAAACATTCACAGCAGATAGGTGATGGTTGGGAATGGAGAACATCAAAGGTAAGAATAGAAAATTTTATTTCCTATTTAAATGGAGTTTCTTTTTGTTAGTTTGTGGGGTTTTTTTTTGCCATGTAAAACCTCAGTAATTGAAACTAATATGAAAGCTAGCTTGATTTAGTAAAAGGCTTGAATTTTAAAACAGATGTCCATTTTATTACTTCAACTATATGTACCCATTATAATTAGGCTAATGAAGTATTATCTAGAAAAGTCTTTAGGTAACCTGCTTTAATTTAATAGATAAGAATACTTAGCATATAAATTATATGATAATAAACAGATGCTTCAAACCATTTGTTTACACTATTAATTTTCATAGGAAACCACTTTTGTTCAGAGAGTGAAAAGATAACCCTGAAATCAAACCACAGTCAAATAGTCAAACAATCACAAATTCTGAAATATTGAGGACTGTGTTAATTGGGAATTTCTTAATGATGTAAATAAATTCCAAAACATTCTTGCTTTTGGTTCTAGTCAGTTATAATAATGTAAAAGGTCTATGTACTCATTTATTTTCACACATGTATTTAGTACTGTTCTCTGCCAAATGCTTTTAGAGTTCTTTGAAATCCCTTTTTTGTAGAGAATAAGTTTTCTCTACTTGACATCTTATTTGATTCCTCAAAAGTGATGAATCTCGATTCTCTGCTGGTTGACTGTTTCCTGTATGCACTGTGAGAAACATGAACAGTTTTGAGCTGATTCCTATGATTCAGAACTAGGCCCGGGAAATCCAGGTCTTGATCAGGTCTAGTGTGTCATTGGGGAGAGAAGCCATCATTTCCTCTTGGGTCATACGCTGGCTACACTTTGGCAGGGTGGATCATGGGATGGTTCAGACGTGTAGAGTCAATTTCCTATGGTAGATTCCAGCCCTGCTCTCTCAGTTGGGGAGACAGCCCATAAACCTCATGGGCACCTCCTGCTCGAGGTTAACGTGACCTTACTGGTACCTTTTATTAATTTTGATCCTGTGTACTTGATAATTTTGTTTGCTATTTTGTCTGAATCTTTATTCATATTCTTTCGTCTATGATTATTATTGACATGTAAAAGAACTGTTCATTTTTGTATATTAACTTTGTATCTATTCAGTCACCTTACTGAATTCTCCCTTTAGTTTTCATAATTTTTCAGTGAATTCCCTTGTGTCTTCTAGATAGAGTGATGTCATCTACAAATGAAGAGTTTTTTGTTGCCCTCTTTGTAATATTTCTCTATTATTTTATGAATTGATTAGAAAAGTGTTAAGTAATAGTGATAAAAGTTCTCTTTGTCCTCATTCTGACCTTAATAGTAATGCTTCTGATATATAATGATTAAATAAAATGTTAGTTGTTTATTAAAGGAGTGAAGTTTTCTGACGCCTTTTGACCTGTAAGAATTTGTGTGGTTACTCCTTGGAAACTTTCCCTTTTCACCAGGTTCTCTAAAAAAGAATTTTTCTTTTATCTTAACCTGGAGGCAAGATGGTACAGATTTCTGTTACCATTTTTGTGACCTAGGAGAATAGGGGATAAGAAGGTTAAGGAGGGAGCTGTGACTAAACTACATGCATTTGTGTGTGTATATATATGTGTGTGTTGGGGTGGGGGGCACTGGGAAAGATCTTTGGGAAGGAAATTATGCGTGTCAGAAGTTTCTTCACTGAGTTTGTTGAAACTAGTGCCCTGAGAACCAGTTTCCAGGATTTGTTTTTATTCTTAGTCTGGCTTCTGCTTCAGGGATGGGTATGGCTAAGTCTAGCTTCTTGTTTGCTGCCACTGCCTGCTGAGTTAGGAAAGTTCCCTACTATTGGGAGTGAGAATTGCACCTCTAATTAAGGATAGTTCTTTTTAATGTGGGGGTGAGCCTAGAGATAGTATCAAAACAAAACAAAACACTGTTGAGAGAAAATCTCTATAGCTTTAGGGCAAGGATTACAAACTCTAACGTCTACGGAGACCAGGTGTGGTAGTGTAAATGGATCAAGCTGCCAGGGACATGACAGTATGGACACTGAGTCCTGTGGTTTGTGGCTGACCAGAGTTCTTGGCCTGTTGCCAGATTGGAAAATAAGCCCAAGGGTTACCTGATCTTCCAAGAAAAATGAAAAAACGATTTGAGGGGAGAAGTCTCTAAGTGTTTAAATGTTGGCAACGAATTCAAAAAGATATTTTTCAAACACAGTGAGGACCAAACCCAACATGCCAGTGATGTGTAATAACGGGCTATGTGTGGCCAGTTGATGACGTCTGGGATTGGATGTCTGCGTGGTGTGACTGTGATTTTTCACCGCCTTGCCTCAGCGCATACTGTTGATCTGAATTAGTAAAAGGGGCTCCAGGCAAAAGATCGCTCCCTTCTGAATTTTGGGATATTATATTTTTGCTACTTAATTTCGGTATTCCTGTACCACTTTTATGGTACCACTTTTAAGGAAATTGTGAATCAGTCACTTGGTTATTTCCCTGAAACCTTCCATCTCCATTAATAGCTCAGTCTTTTTCTGGGACTGTTTGTAGATAGTACTTACACTACTGTTTTTGCTCTTTAGGCTCTAGAAATGTGTTTTTATTTTAAAAAATAGTTGCATTGAAGTCCAATGGGCAAACAGTAAACTGCACATATTTAAAGTGTATAATTTGGTAAGTTTAGACATATGTATAGACCTGTGAACTTCCACCACAATAAAGAAAGTGGACATATTCGTCACCCCCAAAAGGTTCCTTGTACATCTTTGTAATGCCTCCCTCTGTCTCTTCTTGCCCCTGAAAGTTAATTTAAAAAAGAATCTTGTTTATCCTTATATAGAAAGTTTCCTTAAAGAATACACGTATTGTCACTCATAACTTTAGGTTTCTTCATAAATCCCTTTGGCACCATCCATTTTATTTTTTAATTTTAAAAGAATCATAACAACATTTAGAGAATTGGTATCATTCAACTTTATAGATAAGGCAAAATATCATTTTTCCTGCAAAGTTGATGAGAAAAGCAGTGTGAATTAATGAAACTTGTAATAATTTTTAAAATTTTAAAAGAAAGCAGCTTCTAAAAGTAGTCAAAAGAGTTCTAACTTTTGTATCTGGAGGTATGCAGAACTAGGAGAGTACTTCTAAATCATTGATTTTCAGTGGGGCTGGATGCTGCACTGGTCAGTAGTGTATTATTTTCTAGTCTAAGAAGTGGGGAGCAGGAGATGGCGAATGACCAAAAATGCAATTATTTGAAAGACATTAAATATCTTAAAAACCCATGAGTTCATAGTGTTGATGGGGGTGGTGGGGGGGAATGGAGAGAGAACACGAGAGTGGAGTAGAACAGACTCCAAATGTAACTCATTGAACATCTGGGAATATCTAGGACATCAACGCCTTTATCTGAAAATTGTTAGTCAGAAGGGAATCTCCTCCCCCCATTAATGCCTGTCTCTTTAGTGAAACCTACTTGATTATATTTTTAAATTTATATAGCAGCACACTAGAAATATATTGATTACTTCCTTTGCAGCTTAGAAACTTCTTATTGAAAGAGCTTTTTTCCTAGTTTAAATAGAGTAAAATTTTAAAATTTCAGTTTATTTTTAGAAATTTACATTAATTTTTTAATTCCTTCTTTCCAGTAGACTTTCTCTTTGGTCAATTCGCGTTTCTTTTCTTAAAACCCTTCACTATTATGTTAATTAGATCAAATTCATATTTTTAAAATGAGTTCTAAAATATCTCCATATTTTATTTTATTCTAGCTTTCAGCACTGTCTTGGTAGAAAACCCACCTTACCCTTCCCATTAATCTCACTGCCCTGCTGAATTTCATACATTGGTTATTTGTGCAACTATCTTTATCTTAAATGTCTTATTATGAAAAATTTCAAGCATATAAAAGTAAATAGAATAGTATAATAAATTACCATGTACCTATCGCCCAGCTCCCACAATTATCAATTCACAGCCAGGAACATAAAGCCAGGAACATTAAAGCATCTGTGGCAAATATGAAGTGATGTAATATATCTCAGTTTAATTAACTTGGCTTTTTTTTTTCTCCCCATATGTCTTAAAATTATGCGTTAGTCAAGTTCACTCTAAATTTATTTATCATTAGATATTAAAATTAATGAATTAACTCAGGAAAAGACTCAAGAGACATAAAATATTATTTCTACAAATTTTATTTATTTTAAAAATTATGATAAAATACACATAACATAAAATTTACCACATTAACCATTTTTAAGTGTACAGTTCAGTAAAATTAAGTACATTTACACTGTTGTGGAACCAAGTTCCAGAACTTTTTTTGTCTTGGAGAATTGAAACTTTGTACCCATTAAACACTAACTCCTCATTTCTCCCTCCCCTGCACAACCACCATTCTACTTCCTGTCTGTATGAATTTGACTACTCTAGGTATCTTATATAAGTGGTATCATATAGTATTCATCTTTTTGTGACTGGCTTATTTGTTTAGCATAATTAGTCTTCCAAGTTCATCCATATTTCTACAAATTTTGATTTAGGACTTTGTGAAGTAAAGAGCTAAACAGAGAATTGGGAGTGGATTTCTGTTAGATGACAACATCTTGAATTACACAGCCTTCTTCTGTTAAGAGATTTCATTTGTTTCTGAAGCACAACATTATTAAAGAGGATTAAAAATGCTTTCTATATATATATCAGACAGGACTAGTTCTTCACCATGTCTCACATGTGCTGATAATATAAAACCCAAGTGAATATTTCTATCAGAAACATAATCAAATTACAGTAAATAATGGAATTAATGTTAAGTAGTTACTTTGCCTACGCGTTCACTTTGGTGGTTTTTATACATCAAATTGTTGGAAGTAATGATTTTTATTTCAAAGGTGAAATCTTAAATATCTACTTAAATCGTTTGATCCTGTGTATAAAATTTGATTAGATAGATTGTTTGCTAAAATTTTAGTGACAATTTTAAGGTTTACTAAAGGAAATAGACATGTCCCACAGGTTTCTTAAGTATAATGTTGCTTTATGTGCGTAACAAATACATTTGTTGGTTTTAAATACTTAATTGTTCCTTAACTTTTATTCTTCTTCCTACAGCTTATTTAAAAATTTTTAATATATCTCTGTATTAATAATCCTTTTTCAGGGGGTTGTGAGCATGTTACTGCTATTAGTTTTAGTGTAATGCTGTATTTGCTTAAGCCATCTACAGGGAGTTAATGAAATATCATTTCTGGCCCCAAATGCCACAAGATAAAGATTAAATATATTGTACTCATATAGTCTCTTGATTAGACTAAATAGATTTTGTTTTTAATTTATCTTTGGAGATTAGGAGAAAAATGCACTTAAAGCAACATGCTGTGTTTTTGTAATAAACATTGAATCAGAGTCAGTTACACTAGATTTTTCATTCATAATTTATTGTGTGTTATGATATGATTTGTCACTTAAGCATATGCAAATCTTAAGCAATCATTTTAAGAAGAACAGGTTGTGTCACTTGTGAATTAAATATTTTAATGCCGTTTTTAAAGATTATCAAGCGTATTAGAGAAACAAAAGCTATAATACTTTATAAACTTATAAATTAAAACTTAAATAATTACAGTAATTGTGTACTTTTAACAATTAAAAACACATTCCTGCCTAACAGTGATGTTTGGGTTCGCTGGGCAGGCTGACAGGCTGTATTTCAAAAAGCCTTGTAGGAAGTTATCTTTACACTGGTGAGTTTATCAAGCCCAGGATCTGACCCTCAGGTACAGAGAGATCAGAATGGAGTTGTCTCTCAAAGATGGGTCCATACCAAGTAATGTCATATATACCGTGTTTTCCCCAAAATAAGACCTAGCTGGATAATCAGCTGTAATGCGTCTTTTGGAGCAAACATTAATATAAGACCCTGTCTTATTATATTGTGTTATGTTATGTCATATGCTATGCTATGCTATGCTATGCTATGCTATGCTATGCTATGCTATGCTATGCTATGCTATGCTATGCTATTCTACCCGGTCTTATATTATAGTAAAATAAGACTAGGTCTTATATTAATGTTTGCTCCAAAAGATGCATTACAGTTGATTGTCCGGCTAGATCTTATTTTCGGGGAAACATGATATATATATATATATATATATATATGCACACATATATATGCACACATATATATACACACATATATATGTGTGTGTGTACTATATATATATATATATATATATATATATATATATAATTTTTATAGTAACTGTAAATAGAATTGTCAAATGAACTGGAATGTTCCTGTTATCATGGTGATTCATTTTTGTTTTGTAGGTGAGCAAATCATAATCATGTGAGCACAGAATGAGTACAAATTCTCATGTGTAGTTGTATGAATGAAATATTTGATGACATAATCTAAGGGTGACATCATATGAGGTATGACTAAGCAATACGGTGAATGCTTAAATAAAAAACTACAGTAAAAGACATATTACCATTAATCCCCTTCAAAATACTCCCCCTCACTTCAAACACACTTATCCCATTGTTCTTGCCATTTTCTGAAGCAGTTCTGGGAGTCCTTTATCTTGAGTGTCTTTAGTTGTGCTGTCGTGGCTGCCTCAATGTCCTGAATTATTTTGACTTTGGAGAAGAGCCAGAAGTCACCTGGTGCCAGGTCGGGTGAATAAGGTGGATGAGGACACACTGTACTGTTTTTATTTGACAGAAACTACCATATACTAGAAGCAATGTGTGACACAGAGCATTGTCATGATGGAGGAGGATTTACGGCACACTTTAAAACACACCTTCTTTCAATTGTAGCTCACACCACCAGACTGACTGCACCGAACAAGCTGAAACTTGTCACACACTGTTACTAAGGTTCAACTTGCTGCTCTCTATAGTGAAGATCCCTGCCTTTCCGTTGGATGGCACTCAGCAGCAGCATTCACCGTATTTTTTGACCACAACAGAAAGGCTCTGTGTCACACATTGTGTCTGGTATGGCAAATTTCTGTCAAATGAAAACATTACAGTGTGTCCTAATCCACCTATTCACCAGATCTAGCACCGTGTGACTTCTGGTTCTTCCCCAAAGTCAAAATGACCATGAAAGATAAACATTTTGAATCGATTCAGGACATTGAGGAAGCCATGACAGCTAAACTAGAGACCCTCATGAAAAAGGACTTCCAGAACTGCTTCAGAAAGTAGCAAGAGAGATGGGATAAATGTGTTCAAAGAGAGGGCAAGTATTTTGAGGGGGATTAATGGCAGTGTGTCTTTTATTCTAATAATTTTTTCTTTAATACAAACATTCACTGTATTGTTTGCTCATACCTCATACATCTTGCCCTGTAGTAGGGTAGTCTTACTATCGGGTCCAAGTAGTTTAAAGTCTGTAGGGTAAGACTCTCACATTGAACAGTGTAATGGATATTGCCAATGTTTCTTTCATTCATTTTTTTAAGTATTATGACTGACCAATCTCTCACTTGGTTGCCATCAGATTATAGTCAAATCTTGCAGACTGAGACTAAATTCTCTCTTTAGGACAATTTGCTTATCTGCTCAGATCTATTATGAGTTAATTTCATAGTTGAACTTGGAAAATGCTTTTTTCCAAAGCTTTAGAAAAGGCCTTCAACTACAGACAACAATTATTATGATTGTGAATGTTTGTAAAAATAGAAAATAATCATCAAAAAAATCACAATATCCTAATATAATGTGGTTGCTTTGCTGAATTTCCCTCATTTACAGGCTTTCATTTTTAGGTACTGTTAATGCATAAACAAATGTTGCTGTATTTCCCAATTGGGATTTTAATGGTAGTTTCTTTTAAATTATAAATTTGGAATGAAATTACATATCTACAACATTCTCTTCCTTTCAGGAACACCATAGGTGTTCACTTGAAGGATTGATTTTGCTAGGTATGTTTTGTAATTGATTACCTGAATGAATTGTCTTAGCACTTCTAGTACTTTTTAAAATAATTCTTTGTTGCTTTCCATGTCATCTGACACTGTGAAAATATGGTTTCATGTCCAATATTTTTGGCTTCATTTTGGTCACATTGTGTTAGTTACAATTTCTAGAACAAATTGTGTGCTGTACTTGTTTTACAGCTTCCTTTTATGCTCATGACAGTTGTATAATTATACAAGGCCGTCTTATTTCCTTCATTCTGTATCAAGATAACTTGAATAAATTAATATGTTTAGCCACCAAGATAACAATTGGCTTGGCCAAGTATGAGCTAGAACTAGAGCAAGAACCCAGGTCATTGGACCACTGCTGTCCCATATTTCTATATACTCCTTATCTTTTTCTAAACAATAGATTTTGCACAAAGTTTAATTACATAAGCAATTTCATAGGTTAGAGTTCTGCAGAACTCAAGTTCAACATGATCAAAACTGAGCTCATCATCTTTCAACCTCCTCTTAGTTGAATTCTTTGCATTAGTAGCCATCTTTCTGGCTCAGGCTATGAACCTGAAGGCTTTTACATTTCTCTGTCTCCTCAATACGTAGATCTCATGGATCATTATATCAGTTTATTCCACCTATAACAATCTTTCAGATTGGCTTACCTCTGTATCCTCTCCCTTGTTTTTCCATTGCCACTGTCTTGGTTTAGGCCATTATTTCTGTTTTCTGTCTCTAATCTTGCCCTCTGCCAACCTGTCTTGCACCCTGCCAAAGTGATTTTATTGTAAAATGCAAATCCAATCTACTACTCCCTGGTTAAAATCCTTTAGTGATTCTCCATGATTTCAGGACATAGTATAGGTTCCTTAGCTAAGCATACACAGCTCATGCCTTAAAAAGATGTATTCTTTGGACTCTGGCTTCTTTCTCTCAATGTTACATTTATGTACAGCTTTGTGGCCAGTGATTGGTCAGAGGCTATGCTCAAATGTCCTGAGCTATTAAGACCTCCACTCTTCCTGAAGGATGTTTGCGTGGGTTGGGGAGCACATCCATGGTTCCGGCAGATTCCTAGTCTGCCCTGCCTTCCAATGTCTGCCTTCCAGTGTCTGTCCTCTGTGCTTGCATGCAGCCCTACCATCAGTGCAGGATATGAGGACAGTCTGGTTTCCCCTGGACATGTAGGTGGAAGACAGCCAGGGTTGTTCGCTGAGTTCAAGCTGCTCTGTGGATCTCTCACTTTCAGGATCTCTATTTCCTTTCTGGTTTTGTTGCTGGTTGGTTGATGGGACCAACAGAGATGGCTTCCTCAGACTTGCTAATGGTGATGCTGCTGAACAGCATGTTTTCACGTTGGGCTTCAGTTCAATTGCGGCTCTCTGGCCATGAAGCTGTCTCAGTCTGTGGTCCAAGGAGAGCCCCCACCCTGACCACCCGGGAGGGACGGCAGTAGCCCCAGACAGGAGAGCCACAGACTCCCAGTGTTCTCACCCAAATTTCAACAGTGTTTCATGAATAAGTGCTTCTTAATATGTTATTTGACTTTGGTAAATTGCCAGATCCCTGAAATAGTTGTTTTGAACAATTTTTAACAGTTTCAAAACTGTTTTTTTGGAGAAGAGGATTTGAAGTCTTGCCTACTGGGGCCACACGGTGATTTTCATTTGCATTTTCCTGAAAACTAGTTCATTTGTACACCTTTTCATATGTTTATAGTTATTTGGAAGTTTCTTTTGTGATTTGTACACTTAAGCCTTTTGCCTATAATTATTACATATTTTTTCAAGATAAATTAAAACATCACATCTCTTAGATAGGCAACCTTGACCCCCAAGTTTGGCCTAGATTCTCCTTCTCTGTATTGCTGTACAGTTGACTGTACAGTTCTGTGTGGTGATTATCTGTGTACTTTCCTGATTCCCCATAGTAGTCTGAAAGCTCTTTGACTGCAGGGATTTTGCTTTTATATCCTTGGTGCTCAGCAGAGTATGCCTCCTGTATGCATTTGCTTAGTTGGATTAAAATCATGTAAACCACAAAGAGTTCTGCCAAAGTTTTTATTTGTGTACATACATTTAGTTGTATTGCATTTCATTGTATAATATATATTTGAAATAAGTGGGTCATTGACTAGTGTTTAAAAACCTATTTGTTTTAGAAGAATTTTCATTAAATAGTAAAATTCCTTTTTAGTGGAATGAGCCAGTGGGTCCAATATTATTATGTGATGCCATCAGTGACCTCTAAGTTCATTGGTAAATTCTTTGATCTTTTAGTAGCAATTGACAGGATTGACCATTCTTTTCTCCATGATATACTTCCTTCATTTGATGTTCCCACTCTCTGGTTTACGTTTTATTAGGTTGGTGCAAAAGTAATTGCGGTTTAAAAGTTTAAAAATAATTGCAAAAACTGCAATTACTTTTGCACTAAGCTATTATATTACTCTTCACTTCTTTTCAGTCTTCTTTGATGTTTTTTTCTTTTTTCCACAACCTCATAATATTAGTGCCCAAGCTGTCCTATGTCTTATCCTCTTCTCTAGCTAGTCTCGTGACCATGGAGGTTATCATTTAAATTCCGTCAAATGCCAATTACTCCCAATTGTATATCCCCTGCCCAGACTGCTCTCTTGAATTCCAGATTCATAAGGCCAACTTCTTGACATTTCTACTTTGATGTCCCCTCTTAGGTCCTAAAGTCAACATATTCAAAATTAAACTCCTAATCTTGCCCCTCCCAAACTTGCTCACCCTATTCCATCCAAATTAACCTCCTCTCAATTGGTGGCAACTCCATTTTCCCAGTTGTTTCAGCTGCTGGATTCTTCTCTATTATTCTTCTCTATTTCTCTCATACCTCATATCCATCCGATCCATTCAGATACCCTGTTACCTCCACCTTCATAATATCTGGAATCAGACCATTTCTCATCTCCCTCACTACCACACTGGTACAAACCACCATCAACTCTTACTTCACCTTCAGTTTCCCTTCTTTTCATTCACAACACCAGGCACACTGACTTCCTTGCCATTCCTCAAACATACCAGACAAACACTTCTGCCTGGGGGCCTCTGAATTGGCTGGCCTCTCTGCTGTCTAGAACACGCTTCTTCCAGGTATGCCTAACTCCCTTCCTCTCCCCATATTCTTCATGTGTTTGCTCATATGTCTCCTTCTTACTGAGGCCTTCCTAACAACCTGATTTAACATTCAAGCAACCTGGTCCTGCCACCTACTACCCTCACCCTGGCGCTCCTGATTCACCTTATCCAACTCTACTTTGGATTTTTCCCATATATATTCATCTCCAAGATGCTCTGTAAATTACTTATTTATTAAGTTTATTTCTTAAATGTCTCCCTGTTCCTGCTTAGTCTAAAAGGACAGGTATCTTTGTTTTGTTTGTTGAGATGCCCAAAGCAACTAGAATATCATTGGGTATAAAGTAGGTACACAAATATTTGTTAAATGAATGATTGAATATCTGATTTTCCAGAAAAAAACACATTTATAATTTGTCTGGAGAATTTTATTT
Organism: Rhinolophus sinicus; assembly: GCF_036562045.2. NCBI lineage: Eukaryota > Metazoa > Chordata > Mammalia > Chiroptera > Rhinolophidae > Rhinolophus > Rhinolophus sinicus. Next base: position 146,887,303 of record NC_133753.1, on the reverse strand, counting down.
GACAAAAAGTTTTATTTGAAAAAGATATGAGAAGCTTTTTTAAAAAGCCAGTGTTCCTCTTCTATCCCTTAATTGATGAGGTAAGATTTGTGAAAACACCATAAAATTTACATAAAAAGTTAATAAGTATCATTCAAATAACCTCTCCAGGGCAGTCTTTTTAATAAAACTGGCATTTCTATAAAAAAGGAATTTTTCTGTAATGATTAGCAGTATAATAGAATTTAATGCAGACTTTACATTTTAAAATAACCAGTAACAGTGTGTTGGGTGGGACCTTTTTATCTTGTTCCAGAGTTGCAGCTAAGGTCCCAAGATGGAGACAAAATACTCTAAGTAACTGATTTTCTATATTTGGGTTGCTATGAATAATCTACTAGCCACTGGGGCCGGAAACCTACCTGCAGAGACTGTTCTGAGGAACTTTTCCTGAAGGACTGGGAACCTCCACCCCAGCTCAATATGAATATAGGACTCCACAGAGAAGTGCAGAGTTAGTAATAAGAAATTATTCCCTTCCTTCCCATAGCCTCCTTCCTTCTCCAAAGGACCACTTGTAAAGAGTATGGGGTGTCTTCATGTAGTCAGGGAGGTCATTTCATTGCCTAATTGGGCATTTGCTTTCCCATGGACTTGCTGATCTGCCCTTTTCTGATGGAGCAGGGCTAAACGGAAGATGAGAGTGATTGAGGGGGGAGTGCTGGGCTGCAAAAGACACTGTTTAATATATTTAATATGGTCACTTGGGAGAGTAGCTAGGTTTGACCTATTTTTCCATTGTCCTGCTCAAGAAGACTCTCAGCCTGGAGGTAAAGGGACCTCAGCAGTGGTAGAGGGTAGATGGTGACTGCCTAGATCAGGTAAATAATCCCCGCGGTGGTCTAACTGCAGGATTCTCTGAAGAGCCCATACAATCCCCCTATGAAAGAGCTGGCAGCTGCATGCTTGCCACATGCAGACACATCGACACCCAGTCAGCGTCAGCCAGAGAAGCAGCAGCAAATAAGGAGAGGCCTGTGACTGCATCCAGTTAAAGCAAGGGGTTGACCCTCCTTCATACTTCCAATTCTTAAGCCAAAGGCTCTTGAAGAAGTAGTGAGGGGCTAGAAGGTTCTCTGAGCAAGACCATGCTTCCTTTCTCCATTCCAAGCTACAGAGCATACAGGTTGAACTATAGGAAGAAAAGAGCTTCAAATTGATTTATTTGGAGTCTGAAATCTTCAAAATAACAAAGTAATAATAAGATTGAGTCTTAATTATCTGAAGGATTGAGTTTTAATAACTGAAAGCATCTAAAAAGTTATAGGCTGGGACAAAATTGTTTAAACATCCCTAATATGTCAGTTAGGTGTTGTTGCATAATAAGCCGTTGCAAAACTTCGTGGTTTTAACCAACCATTTATTATTTCTCAGAGGCCTACACATGGGCTGGACCCATTCTGCTGATCAGGCTCAGTTGGTGTCTAGAGGGCTTGCTTAGGCATCCACAGTCAGCTGAAGGCTGGCCGGGAGCTGGCTGGTCTAAGATGGCTCCAGTTGGGATGATTCGGTTTGGTTCCATGTTCCAGCAGGCTAGCCTGAGCTTGTTTTCATGGTGGTAGTAAGCGCCCAAGGAAGAAAGCAGAAACACTCAAACACTCTTTTGGACCTCTACTTGAGCTGTTCTTAGGGACCAAGCTCAGCGTCAGTGTGAGAGTACTGCAAAAGGCCAAGGGGATAGGGAGGTATGAAAAGTTGGGTCACTAATGCAGTCAGTCTGCCACACTTACCAGGTGGGAAAGGAGATTCTACACAGGAGAATTAGATACAGTTATTGGAAAAAAATAAAAACATTTCCTACTTGGAAGTGTAGAGACGCCTGAATCAACAAGTTACAATTGGCTTGGACTACTTAGGCTCCTAAGACAGACTGTTTCTACTATCCATTCTTTACAATGTATGAGTTTAACACAAGTCATTTTTTAACGATCCTATTGTTTTCATTTTGGCAGTCACACTGAATATGAATATACATAATCTACATAATCAGTAGATAGGTAGTATCTAAATTTGATGTATCAGGAGAAAGTTGTATACATAAGATGTCCGGAACTTGCAGACGAATGCCTGAAGATAAACAAGGAAAACTGCAAGTGGTTGCCTCTGGGTAGGTTGACCAGAGTATGGGGAGGGGTAAGAAAGGGGCTGCTGGGTTTTTGGTATATGTATGCATTTTAGTGCCATTTGACTTTTGAACTATGTGTTATATTGCTGTGATAAAATAAGTAATAATTTTTTTTAAAAAAAGAAAGTCCAAATCAAAGCACCATCACTGAGCTATTATTTACATATATCTCATTTAATTTAGTCCACACAGTATCTCTACGAGTTAGCTATTAGTATGTCTATTTCCGATGAGACATGTCGGCTTAGAGAAGTTAACTGACTTGTCTAAGCTTGTGTAGTCTTTAGGTAAGGGGCAGGGTCAAGATTGAAACCAAGGTGTGTCAGCTTCCAGAAACTACAGTCTTAACCCCTAACTCATAGTCTAATATTGACTTCATCCACATACTAGTTAGAAGCTGAAATTTAATCTGCTCCATTCCAGAGGCCCACCCTATTATATAGCCAGCACAATGGAATTGGAACATAAGTATTTTTTTTCCCATTTACAAACTTTAGTTGCTTCTTATCAACATCTAGTCTTGAAATAGAAAAATAGCAGTTGAATAAATTCTTCCAGTGGAAATATGATGAATGTCCAGCATGTATAAATTTGCTCTAAGGAAAAAGATTTTTATTTAATACTTTGCATATTATATCAGACAATTAGATTTCAGATATTGGATTATAGTAGTACATATATTTAGATTTTTCTTAAAAAGTATACTTGTAGTGTAAGGAAAGCATTTACAATTAGAAGTTTCATTGAGAAAAACTGACCTGTTTCCATGAATTTTTGAAGTTATCAATATCCAGCTGTATTATTTTACATTAGGTGTTAAATTTGATACAAACTTCATATACTAATTGCCTTTAGCAGCTGTTGTAGATATTTATTGCAAAATGTCATTGAAAAGACAGACTTAATATATTAGTTTAGTACACATGGTGATTTAAAGATTAGAATATGTTAAATAAACTGTGTCAGAAATTATAAATAAACTAAAATGAGTAAAATTATCCTTAAATTGCTAGACAAGTCTTCACATTTAATGTTACATTAATGAGCTTTGTACAGAGACTGTTTAGAATAAAATCCTTTTTCATCAGATGTTGCACATATGCTTTCACTGTTTGTTTTTCTTCAAAGTAAAACTTAATGAAACAGCTAATAAAACCCAATTTTACTCCTGATTCTTGAAAGAAACAAGCCCTTGAAGTGCACCCACTGTTTATTCTTTTGCACTGGTTTTTGCTACTTTTCAGCGTGTAAATTTTCCAGTAATGAAAAACAGTCAAAGCCGTAAACCTTTCCTTCCAAGTCTTATAAACCCAGCTTTTATTTCTTATTTGTAAAGCGATTGCACAATGGAGACATGCTTTGCACACATACAGAGAAGTTTGTTCTCAGATCTTCCTGTTCACCTCCTGCTGGCTTCAGGAGGGCGGAGTGCATGTGCATTTAAATAGATCTTTATTATGTAAATAATCAAGAACCAGAATAGGGGTTTTAACTACCCTAAAAAAACACGAAAAAAAACATACACACACAAAAAAAACCTGAGAGGTTCAAAGTGAAGGGCACCTATGAGACTCCTAGACCCTGTTACTCTCATAAACCCGAAAGCATATTTAGGTTGGTGAATAGCTTATGAAAAAGGATCTATACATGGCAGATATGTATGTACCCGAAGTGACTTTTTCACTAACCATAGCATATGACGACGTTCTGTATCTTCCTGCTTCTTTATGGAGAGGATTGACTCTGACAACCGGGTGAAGGTGGATATTTGGGTTGGGATGAGAAAGGCAGTATTGCTCAACCTGTGGTCCTCGATTGATACCAATGAAGGAGACAGGGACAGAAATTGAAAAGGAGTGCTTAAAAACTTGTAAGCAATTTGACAGAGTAGTTTTATATCTGTCAAACATAATGTAAAATGGATACTGATAATGGGGGAGGCTGTGCATGTTGGGGGCAGGTGGTATATGAGCAATTTCTGTACCTTCCTCTCAACTTTTCTGTGAACCCAAAACTGCTCTGAAAAAGGAAATTTTTCTTTTTCTTTCTTTTCTTTTCTTTTTTTTTTAAGTCGGGGCTTGTATTTTGTGTGTTTTGGATTTTTTTAAATTTCATTTTTTCCTAGTAATTCATTTTTAGTGTTTTTCACAAAAGTGTGTCTACGACAGATTGGAAATAAAAATCCTGATCTTTCACCACAGATGGTTTGAAAAGCATTTGGTCTAGGATGAGATTTTCAAATGTTGATTTATGTCCCTTTGCTCCATTATATAACATTACCTATTAAAATTTGAATAAAGAGAAAAGATCATCATTTATAATTCCAAGACCCTGAGTGGTTAATAAACTAAGGGTTTGGGTAGTAGACCCTGAAGTGGAAATACTCTGTGTTTCCCATTAAGGGCAGGTCCATATGCTCTAGTGACCAGTGAGTGAGAGCTGGTGTTGACATTCTCATAAGCAAATCAGAATGTCAGACCAGGATTTGCGGTGGGCTGTTGCCAAATTGAGATTTTTAAAAATTGGGCAGGCTTTAGGTGGAGGACAGGGAGGAAAACAGAAAGCTGAGTTATGTGCTTTGGCACTTTGGCAGGGTTAAGAACTTTGGACCACCACTGGACATTACGAAGGCCTTGACGACAAAGTAGAGGTAGAAATGGGAGCACATCAATGACAAGTTTCATTTACTTCTCGGATTTACCTAGCGTAGCTCAGTGCTACTAAAAATCACTATGAGGCATGCCTCTTTGGTGTACATTTTATTCATTGTTGATACCTGGACCAGCAATCAGAATATAAAGTTGAGATTTATGTGTTATACAACCTTGAGTCATAAAAATGTTCATGAGTCATAGACTTAGAGGTTTAGAGTTAGAAGGTCATATAATTCAACTTGTTCCAGATACTGCTTCTATTAAGGCTGCTTACAATGCATTAGCTGTTTTGTAGCCACTCTGTGAGTTCTGCTCATGAGGGTGGAGTGTGCTGAAAGGGAGATACACTATGTATAATATAGCATTGAAAAAGCAGAGGTTCCAATCCACGGCTGAGGAAGGATGAGATTTACTCAGAGGATTGTCCAAGAACATCCTAAGTTTGGGAGAGAGAGACAAGACGCTGATCAGGGAGAAAGCTGGATGTTGAGTACTAGATCAGAGCTTCCTAATTGCTATGCCATGTCACATTGCTGTGCCATGAACAGGCTACAGGTGGGTTCAAGATACTAATGGTCATAGCACATTAACATTGTTTTGGACAGCCATTCAGAAATTTACAGTAGTTGCCATGATATTTGAGCACTGTTTGAATGGCTCCGTATGTAAACTCCTTAAATTTACTTATTATTTTGGTCCAAAAAGTTTTTGGTATGGCACCTGTGGTCAGAAAGTTTTCTGTAGTCGCCATATCACATAGCACCTACCCTTGACATTGGACCTTGAATCATTGTTTGATTGTACACTTGTGACATCCTTATCATCAGTGAGGCTTTTTTCAATTTTTGAAATTGTGTGAAATATATATAATATAAAATGTACCATTTCAACCATTTAAATTAAAATAAAAAAATATATAAAAAATACGTGACATAAAATTTACCGTATTAACTCATTTTAAGTGGTTCAGTTCAGTAGTACAGTTCAGTAGTATTAAATACATTCATCTTGTTATGCAACCATCACCACTATCTTTCTCCAGAATGTGTTTGTCTTAGTAACTTGAACCACTGTAACCATGAAACAACTCTCCTTCACCCCAGTCTCAGGCAACCGCCATTCTACTTTATGTTTCTATGAACTCTAGATACATCATATAAGTGGAATCATATAATATTTGTCCTTTTATTACTAGCTTATTTCACTTATCATAATGTCTTCAAGGTTTATGCATATTGTAGCATGTGTCAGAATTTCCTTCCTTTTTAAGGCTGAATAATATTCTTGTGTGTGTGTGTGTGTGTGTGTGTGTGTGTGTGTATGTATGGCATATTTTACTTATCTACTTATCTGTGGATGGATATTTGGGTTACTTCCAGCTTTAAAATTTTTGTTTTTTAATGCATGCAAAATATTTCTATTTTAATTTCAATTTCATTTTCTATTTTCATTATCATCATTATTTTAGCATTTTCCTGACTTAGAACTTACATATGATTATTTTTATCACTTTTATTACCATTTTCTAATATTAGGTGTTGCTAAGTAAAACAGTGATTTTGCTACTTCTTGATTTATGTACTTACTTTAGTTTTTGACTTTGTTTTAACAATTAACCAAAGTCACATTCTTATAGAATTTTGTAATGAATTATTATTTGTTTTCAGAAATTAAAAGACATTTATTTTTAAAAATCAAGTAATAATTGAATAAAATTTAACAAAGTTGATTCATTAAAAGACTTTCTAGCTTCATAAAATAAATTTATCAAAATATTTTTAATCATACACCAGTGTATGCATTATGTATATTTGATGAATATTTCAAAGTTTTAATTTTTGGAGTAAACAAAAATCAATGGTTAATTGTTTGAATTTTCATGAACTTCTGAAACATTTTAATGAACACAGAAGATCCCCCACTCTTTTAAATAGATTTTATGTAGTTTTAAAAGCCTATAGGCCCCATTAATTTTTTATAATGAAAAAGACTTAAATTTTACAGATACTGTACTTACTTTTTGATCTTAATGGAGAACTTCATTAAAGCTGGAAAGCTATCAGTTTCATAGACAAGCACAGTATCAAAAAAAATTGAAGTCACTAGTTAGGTAATGAAATGAAAATCATCTCAAACTTGGATGTGTGTGCTCAGTAACTTTTTTCCTCTCGTCCTAAATTAGCCTCACTGGCAGGAAAACTTATCAGATGAAGACAAAGTACTGAGCAAAATACACTGGCACCTTACCACAAAAATTCATCCTGTTCAGGAAAAGACTGGAATGTTTTTAAGTTTGGCAAAAGCAACAAAAAAAAACCAAAGCTCTTTTTGAGATTGGTGCTAACAATAAGCTTTTTCAGTTTATTTAGATTAAGCTAAATAAACCAGTGACAAGGTCACAACATTAAAAGCTGAGACCAAACTGCCTCACACAAGGACGGAAGCCCTCATTTTACCAGCCAGTCTAGAAATTGAGACCAATAAATCAAAAGAGATGGAAAAGGTAGCACTCTCAAATAATACTTGTAAATGTATTGATGATGTGTCATATGACATAAAGACAACAATAATCCAGATTGTTATTAAATCAAACAAGTATTTATTTCAGATTGATGCATCTACCCATGTTAGAAACTGCCAAATTCTAGCACAATTAGAAGTCCTAAAGAGACATGCTGGGAAGAATATCGGTTCTCTGTAAAGAAGTACTCAAACGATATACGGGGGATGAAATACTGAAGATGGTACATTCATACCTTGAAACAAATAAGGTGCTATGGAAACAAGCTTGAATTTGTGTGCTGATGGAGTGACTGCAATGAAAAGAAGGTGTACCGGCTGCACGTCAGGAGTTGTTGTGAAAACACCGAGATTCAAATACTACGATGTTTTATTCACAGAGAAATTCTGTTGTATAAAAGTTTGCCTGTGTATGAGTTTCACATCGTCTGATGTATCTAAATGGAGAATTGAATATAACCGAAGCTGCTTCGCTCACATCAGTTTTCAGCTTTGTGTGTACAAATGGGATTGGAATACAACTTTCCACTGTTTCAAACTGAAGGGCTGTAGATGTCTAAAGAGAATTTTGTCAAAATTTTATGATCTGGAAGGAGAATTAGAGCCTTTTTGATAAACAATTCTTATTTTGAAGACTTGTTAAAAGGTAATTATTTGCTTGAAAAAATATCATAATTAGCTGAACGAATGAACCTAATAGAAAATTGCCAGGACCTCATGATAACGTATTCACATGTACTGATAACATTTATGGGTTCAAGGCGAAAATTGGGCCTTGGAAATGTGGGGCTTAAAAAGATCCACTTGCCTCAGTCAGATGGGCCCAGAGATGCTTCTGGAAGTAACATCACAATGGCTGCTCAAGGAGAACCCCAAGTTCAGTTCAAACTTCTATTGGTTGGTGATGGTGGGACTGGAAGAACTGCATTTGTGAAACATCATCTGACTAGTGAATTTGAGAAGTATGTAGCTACCTTGGATGTTGAGGTCCATCCCCTTGTGTTCCATACCGACAGGGGACCTATGAAGTTCAATGTAAGGGATACAGCTGGTCAGGAGAAATTTGGTGGATGGAGAGAGCTGGCTATTATATCCAAGCCCAGTGTGCCATTATAGTGTTTGATGTAACTTTGAGATTTACTTACAAGAATGCACCTAACTGAAATAGAGATCTGGTACGAGTATGTGAAAACATCCCCTTCCTGCTGTGTAGCAACAAAGTGGCTATTAAGGACGGGACTGGAGGGGGGTGGGGGGGGAAGTGAAGGCAAAGTCAGTTGTCTTCCACCAAAAGAAGTACTATGACATTTCTGCCAAAAGTAACTACAACTTTGAAAAGCCCTTCCTCTGATTTCCTAGAAAACTAATTGGAGAACCTAACTTGGAGTTGGTTGCCATTCCTGTTCTTGTCCCACCAGAGGTTGTCATGGACCCCGCTCTGGCAGCGCCGTACCAGCATGACCTCGAGTTTTCTCAGACAACTCTCCTGGACAAGGGTGATGACCTGTGAGAAAGTGAAACTGGAGCCCAGCATCAGAAGTCTAGTTTTATAGGCAACTGTCTTGTGATGTCTGTGGTGCACTGTGTTTGCCACTTTATTACATAGCTAAGTAGACATGTGCTTAACCTTTGGCATGCTAAAGGAGACGAATGGGCTTTGGAGTGAATATGGCAGTTAAAAAAAAAAAAAAAGCCTTCATTTTTTGGACCTGCATACTTAGCTGTTTTGGAACGCAGTTGTTTTCTTATTGAGTTTCAAATATAAAACTGCTATAGTCACATCACAATATTCAGTGGTAAAATCTTGTTTGTTACTGTCATTCCAATTCGTTTTCATTTAGAAACAGCATAAAGTTGTATCTAAAATATCTAAAAATAATTCACTTGTGGTGTTTACTCTATGTCATGGTTTGAACAATAAAGAATGATTATTAAGACAAGTAGAGCAACATCTTGTGTACTTAAGGGAAAGTTGCATCATTGGTTTGAAGTGTATGATTTCAGTTGTATTCACAATTTATTCATATTCTCATAAGAAATTTTCACATTACATTTGTCGATGAAGGTAAAAGAATATGTGTTTGATTTACTGAATGATGGCACTTTTGAAGTATAATTTAGATTTGAATTATCCGTATTCTGATTAATGGTGAGAAAGGTGTTTCCATCATTTGGAGAAAAGTGATAAATACTCTTCTCTATAGAAACAGAAAGATTAGCCTAGGGCTGGGGTTAGGAATGGGGATTGACTGAAATGATTATATAATATTACAAAAATGTATTTAAGATTTTTTTCACAAAGTCTCATATAACCACCACCAAATCTCCTCCACTTTACTCCATTATGCTTTTCAAATATGAATTTTTATGTCTGTCATGTTGTGAAAAGGGTTAGGAAGCAGTGGCCTGAATCGTATGACAATTTGGAAGGCTGAGGCAAGAACGTTAACTGTGACAGGTCCCAAATTCAATAACTAAGAGATTTCAGAGAATGGAGTAGAAAGCAAGGGTTAGAAGAGGGTCAAGGTTCAGGAAACATATTTACTAACTGGGATAGAGCCTGCTGTACCTTATGTCTTAACTGAGGTGGGGGTTAAGAGCTAGCAGTAGTGAGACGTGTAGGTGGATAATGAGCCAAACTGAGTTGGATTAAGCCAAATCGCTATTCAGGTGGCCTCTGAATTACATAGAGGAAGTAAGTCCTGGGAGGAAAAATAGGTTATCCTAGCCTTCTCTAATTCACTTATGGGAATTGATCAAAGTAAGTTAACTCTTGAAGAAGAAACCTATTTTTTTTTTGAAAAAATACTCATAAGCGATTATTTTGTGTCAGACTCTATGTGTTTCATATGTATTAACTCGGTTTTTCCTCACACAGGTTGGTAATCGTAGTCGTTCTTATCCCCACTTTACAGATGAGATAACTGAGGTCACACTTATTACTATTCATGGCAGAGCTGGGATATGAACTCAGGCAGTCTGTGTACTTGACTCGATGCTACACTGCTCTTCAAGTCCGTGGTAATGCTAACCACCCATCTCCTTCTAAACTCACACTGCTGGTCCCAAGGCAGACTGTTCCTATGGCCTGGGAGGATGTGACCTAAATGCATGCTTCATACACGTATAGTAGGGTCTCCTCCTAGACTAAGCCTCTGATGTTGCTGGGCCTCACTTCAGTTGCTTATTTGGGGGAAAGCTGAAGAATAGAGTCTGATCTTAAAATGTTAACAGAACATGTACTCTGAAGCAGCCAATCATTCATGTCGCTGTGCTTTAGAATATGGTGGCCACTACCCAGATGTGGTTTATTCAAATTGAAATTTAAACTAAGTAAAATAAAATAAAACAAAAAATTTGGTTCCCTAGTTGCAGTAGCCACATTTCAAGTGGCTATTGCCTTGTTTTGGACAGCACAAAGAACATTTCCATCATCATAGCTAGTCTTATTGTCCAGTAGCATTCTCACTGGTCCAAGTCCACTACATCAAAATTGAGAGCTCATTTCCTATTGGTTGCTAACTCCTCAGGTTGCCTTACCTCAGTGGTTGGCCCCACTGATTCTGTCATTCCTCAGATTGTAAAAGACAGCAATAGCAGAAAATAATAGATTTTTGTGGTCATTAGTTGCTGGTTCATACAAGATTTGCTTTCTTAAAACAGTTCTGCAATACTGTTGACCTTGCTCTCCTTACTTTATCCTGCAAGTGTAACAATTACACTGAGTTCTAAGAAATCCCTACATGACAACCTGTCACACTTTGGCTTCTACTGAACTTGAAGTTATCTAGAACTCTTGGTGGCTTTAAAAGGGTGCTTTACTGTTAAGCAAGAGCTCTTATATCTGTGTAGTGGGGTTCTTGAGCCTAATTTTAGAATTTTATTTTTATTCACAGTGAGTTTCATCTCATTTTTGCCTGTTAAAACTGAGTTGTTGTTTTTAAAAAATTTTTAATTGAATCTTGATTTGATCACCATTATTATTATTATACTCAGCTTTGATAAGCATACCTTTGTAGATTGACCGGAAAAAAAGTCCTGTCAAACTAATCTCTTGTTTCCTTTTGAGAAGGTGACCAGATTGGCATGATGGCGCAGAAACAGTGAATTTAATCTCAACTAATCATTTAGAATGTTTTCAGGGGCAGGCAGTTAGGCTACTAAGGACTGCAGAAATCATATCAAATTTGAAAAACCTGAAAATACTTAAGCTGGAGGAAAAATAGACTATTTTTATAGTCAAAGGACTGTGCTGAGTGAGCAGTGTTGATCAGAAGGAGAATTTATTGTTATCAGAGGAAGTTATCAAGGTTAGTTATGAGAAATATAGTGCTGTTAGTGTTCAGGGGAACACACATAGGTTCCCAAGACCTTGGAGCAGCACCACATAAAAAGGGGTAACTGCAGGATATTTTCATTCTTGTGACCACAAAAGTGAAGTGAGCCAAAAAACACAGTGGGAATTAAACGAAGTAGGGTTAAGTTTTCATTAAAGGCTGTGCCTTGCTTTCACCACTCCTGGTTGCCCCGGCAACCAGGCTCCCTTGAATGCTAATGACATTATAATGAGAAAAAAACACATGCAAATGCAGTAAATAGTAATTAGAAGCAGAGCCATACATGGAGTAGTGAGTTCCACCTTGGGAAGATTTGGGGAGGAGCTGGTGAAGGGCTTGTACTGAAGACAAAGAGGTGATGATGAAACAAAGACTTGGGGTTATGCATAAAAGAGTTGAGTCTGCAGAGAGTACACTGTAACATTTGTCTCCTGCAAATACCTGTTGTTTCTTCAAGCAGAATTTACACGAAATTGGAAGCCATACAGTTGTACGACCTCATTGTCTTAAACATTCTACCTGTTGGCATCACTGTATGGAAAGAAACTTAGCTGTATTTGTCTTAGGTTTGGAGCAGTGCAGCAGCCTGCTGCTTGGAATGCCCTCTCTGCCCACACTGGGCAGGGCCGGGCCCGCCCAGACAAGGTAGTAGGGCCGGAATGTGTAGCCAAAAGTCAATCTTGGTAAAGAGAGAGACTTAATTCTATGTTGCTTCAGATGAGATAAGTAGGAACAATGAGGGACTATGTTTGGTTAATGTAAAGTGTAACTGACTAATAATACTTGCTGTCTATGTCACTGGAAATGTTTCAGGAGATGCTGGGTAACTGCTTCTCTCAGGTGTGATAGGCAGGGTTTTCAGTTTGCCTGATGCTTAGACTGAGTCTATGAATTTGTGCTCAATTGCATTTTCTTCCCTTTATTTAATTTTATTCAGGCTCTTCTGTCTTTTCTACTTTTATTACCACGTGTCTGTGTATCTTTCTTGTAAATGGCTAGAAAATGTTATATTACCTGCTTCACATTATCCCAATTTGATTTATCTTTTTGGTGTCAGCTAAACCTTAGATCATTGAATAGAAATCACCAGGAATAGCCATTGAGATCCATACACTTACTATTCTTTCTCCTCTTTCAATTAAAAAAAATTAGACATTTCACAAGAAATGCATGTGTACTTTTGTAGGATTTGCATTAGTATATTATTAAAAATTCAAATAATACAGATGTGTAATGGCAAAATATTTAAGTCCCGTTCGGCTGTCTCTCAGCTCTTCTGCCAACTCCCAGTTCCAACATCTCTGAAAAAACCAGTGCTAACAGTTTGGGGAGTAAACTTCAAAATTCCTTGTTATGCACTTATATGTGTGGTTATTATATATTAAAATCTACACTATTAAGGCATTATTAATATCTAACACTTACTGAGAGACTGCTGTGTGCCAGAAATTGATTTTTTTTTGATATTAATTCATTTAATCCTTAGAACCTCCCTTTGAGGACTTTTATAGAAGAGGAAAGGCAGGCTAAGAGAAGTTAAGAAACTTCTTCCAAGGTGACAAGCCAAATTTATATCTCAGTAAGTCTGATTGGGAGCTCATGCTTTCTCTCATCACCAGATCCTGCCTGCTTTGCAGGTAACATATGCATACATGTTCTCTTTTTCCATATATCTGGAATTAGTCATTCTATATGATTCTTCAAGTAGTTTTTTTTTTAACATAATATTCAGAGGTCATTCCATGTCAATAACTTACTTACCTCTTCCAGGTTATTTTTAATTGTTGCATTTTATTCCCTTAAATGATCCACCTAATTTAAGCATTCCCCTATTGATGGGCATTTAATTTGGTATTGCAAATGATACTTTAATAAATATCCATGTAATACAATTTTTATGTGTACTTATATATTTCTGTAGAATAGGTAGTTCAAAATAGAATTGCTGAATGAGAGAGTATGCTGACCTTGCGTTTTGACAGATACTGCAAAATTGGCACATTATTACTCCCTTCTTGCAATACTTTTTTCTTGGCACTGGAGACACTGACCTCTTGGTTTCCTTCTGCCTTTCGATTGCTTCTTGGCTTCGTCTGCTGGTTCCTTCTCATCTCACAACAGCTAAACACTGGAGGCCCCAGGTTTCAATCTTTGGATTCCTTTTCTTCACTAATTAGACTCATTTGCTTGGAGATCCTATCCAGCTCCTTCCTATAAATAATATATAGTCACCAATAACTCTTGAATTTATATTTTTAGCATCTATCATGTCCCTGAACTGTAGGCTTTTATATCCAGGAACCTAATTGACATTCCATTTGAATGTCTACAAGGCATATTTAATTCATTTTTACTTAACCTTGCCATATGCCCACCAACCTGCCTCTTTCACATACTTCCCTATTTCAGTAAATATTAGCTTCCAGTGTCTCAGGACAAGAATCTGGAGTTCCCCTTGACTCCTCTCTTTCTCCGGCCTCCTGTATTTAGCCTGTTAGTAAATCCCATTAACTCTATCTTCAAAACACATCCGTAATCAACTGCTGCTCACCACCTCCACTATACTACTTTAGCCCAGGCTGCCATAATTTCTCACCTGGTCTCTAAATAGCAGCTAGAGTGATCTTTTAAAAATGTGAGTCCAGTCATATAACTCTCTGACTCAGAACCCTCCAATGACTTCCAGTTTTCATCAGCGAGTAAAATCCAAAGCTTTGACGTAACTTCCAGTCCTAAACAGTTCCCGCTCCCTTGCCTCTCTACTTATCCTAATACCATCCTACAGCTCCTTCACTCAGCGCCAGCCATACAAGTATTCCTGCAGTATCAACCATGGCCCTTGGCAATTCCCATTCCAACTGTCCAGTGTGTTCTTCCCCTAGATAGCTTTCTGACTTGTTCCCTTACTTCCTTTAAATCTTTGCTCATTTTATCAATGAGGTTCTACCTACCCACCCTACGCAAAATAGCGTCTTCCTAATCCTTCACTTTCAATCCCCCTTACCCTAATTCATTTACTTTTATTGCACTTAAAAATACCTGCTCTGCATATTTAGTTATTTGTTATCTTCTCTGCCCTTGACCCTGGTACTCCAGAATGCAAGCTCCATGAGCGCAAGACCTTTTGTCTGTTTTATTCACTGCTGTATTCCTAGGGCCTGCGTAATGCGATGCATTGCACAAAGTAGGTGTTAATAATATTTATTGAATAAATGAGTGAATGAATGAATGAATGAGAACACAGACAAAATTTCTCTCCAGACTGTAGCAATTTGTACCGCTATTAAAAAGTAGATGAGTATGCTCATTTTCTCATGCTCTCTGTAAAATTGGATAATTACTAATCTTTTATATTTTTTCATTCTAAAAGATGAAAAACAATACATTGTTTTGATTTGCATTTTCCTCATTATACTGATATTGAGCATATTTTCATATGCTTATTGGCCACTGGTATTTCTTCTACGAATTTCCTGTTTATACCTTTTGTCTGTTTTACTGTAGGGTTGTGTTTATCTTTGTAGTATTGATTTGTAGGAGAATCTTATACATTATGACTATCAATCCTTCATTTCCTGTATATATTGCAAATATTTTTTTCCCAGACTGTCACTTCTCTTTTAACTTTGTTAATAGTATCATTTGTCATTATAGGAGTTTTTAATTTTTAATAAATCTGCCAGTCTTTTGCTTTATGGCTTCTGGGTTGGTTTTGCTTAGGAAATTCTTCCTTACTTCGAATTATGAAAATATTCTATTGTATTTTCTTTTAGAACTTTATTATTTTATTTTTTTATATTTAGGGCTTTAATCCACCAGGGATTTATTTTGGAGATTATGTGATGTGGTAATGTAGTTTATTTTATTTAATGACGAGTCAGTTGACTTCATTAATAATAATCATTATTGACTCATCTATTCTTCCATCAGTGATCCAAAATTCTCTTTTTAACATATATTAAATTCTACAAGTGAGTCTATTTCTAGACTCCATATCCTAATCCCTGATCTGTTTTTCTTCTCTGTCACAGTAACATATATTTTAATTATAATGAGTTATCTTTAGTTGATTTTGATATCTGATAATTCTACCATTCTTTGTTCTTTTTTAAAAAATTAACTACCCCTGTTTACTTTCTTTTTTAGATAAATTTTAGAATCACTTTACAAGTTTTATTAAAAAAAAAACTATGGATTTTTTTTTTTTATGTTCAACAGTAAAGTTGTAGAGTTTTCTTGGCATAATGATAGGTATTTTCCTGGATATTTGACAGTTTTTGTTCATCCCAGGAATGCATTTTATCTTTATAATTTTAATTAATTGTTACTACTTTTGTAAAGTTATTGATTTTTATGTGTTGATCTTTTTCCTGGCTACCTTCTGGAACTCTTGTTTATTTTATTACTTTTTCCATTGATTCTCTTAGATTATTTAAGCAAACAATGAAATCATCTGCCATTTTACCTTTTCTTTTACAAGACCTTTCTCTTGGCTGTGAGCTGGGACACTTATAGAGCTCATCTGTTCATTTCCCTTCACTCAGAAGTCACCGTCCTTCATTGCTTGTGTCCAATATCCAAAAACCCTGATTTCAGGTGTTTTTGTTTGGTTTTCTAGTTGTTCAAGATGGGAGGGTAAATATAGTCTCTGTTATTCTCTCATGGCTAAAAGACCAAAGAATCAGTTAGAAAACTGCAGAAATTCTTGGAGGGTACCAGTGTGTCCCCTGATTATATGAAATGTGAAATTAATAAATACAGATTTTAGGCTAGTACATTATTACATGTATGATCACCAGTTCAACTGGTCTGTTTCCAATCATAAGGTTGATCATGATTAACTCATGGAAAAGAAGGAGAAGCGGTATTAAAGGAAGAGTCCCTAATATTTGTAGCATAAGTATGGAGTGAGGTGCTCTGCTTCCTCTCCTTCTGCTGTCACGTTGAGTCAGCCCTGGCTTTCACACGGCCCCTGCCTTGATGCAGAGGCAACAGTCTTCCTTCTTCTGAGACTTCCTATTGTCAGGTATGGGAAGCAGAACTTGTGATGGAAGACAGAAGGGTTAGGCATTCCGTGTAAGAGCTTTAAACATGCACAGGCTTAGAATGGAAATGACTATGAAGGCAGAGATTGTGACTCTTTCTGGGAAATGTGTCAGGAAACTTTTGTTACACTGACAACAAAGGCTGAGTGGATAACATCCTACCTCTTTCCTTCCTCCTTTTCCCTCTTCTCTGCCTCCAGCGTGAGTTTGCCGTGTGTCTGGTATTGATCCAAGTAGTGGATATCGAATACTCTTTTGCAAATAGAATGACTCCAGCAAAGTCTTCAATCTCACATTATCCAGACCCCATAGATAAAAAGCAGTGAATATACTATCATGCAACCTACTCTAAAAGCTGTAGGACCTCCATTCCCATTTTTGGTCAAAGCCCTTTCGGTTTTCAGCAGCACCCATGAGGATCTGGCCTGGTGTCCACAGGCTGGAACAGCTTCTGAAGCACTGACCGTGGACTCTGTCCTTCCTCAGCTCTTCTTCTGGGGAAGCTGATTTTGGACTTCTAGCCTCTAGATGCGGAACTGGGAGAGAATAACTTTCTGTTGTTTTAAGCCACCTGTTTTGTGGTACTTTGTATGGCACCCATGCCCGGAAGGCCTTTCTTTCTCACCTCCCCATTCCTTCTTCTCACACTCAAGGCAGGATCCTTCTCTGAATAAAACTGTTTAAGCTCAGGCACCTTTCATTCCACAAAAAAACTAGGTAAGTTAATAAATTATTTGTGTGGCTTTGTAAGAATAGTGCTTTGATATCAAAGTGACAGCGTGCTACCCTGATAATTGTCTACTGTCAGACTATCAAATTTCTCTCAATTTACTTTATTAAATACAAAATTACTTTAATACTCTTAATTCTCTTCAACAATTCTCTTATAATGGTAATGTTATAAAAAGAAGTAATTTATTTATGAAAGGAATACGATTTAGAGTAACTTTAAATCCAGAAATCAAGATGGGGAAGGTCAGAACTTGGGTCATCTATACGTTTTTTTTCTTTTTTTTTTTTAATCTACAATATCGGAAAAGCAATGATAAACCTTTGAGAACATTTCAACTAGAGCAAACAAAATATGGCAAAATCTCTACAAACTTAAATTGGAAGTGGAAACAAAGAAAGAAAAGAATTATTTTACTATAGCCAGTTCCCCATATCCTCTCCAATCAGTTACAGCATCCATTGGCCATTCCTTGGGCACAAATAAGCGGGACTGCTCTGGGAGGCAAAACCGAATTGTTTAATATAATAAAAAATATGAGGGCACATACAGAGGTCCCACATCTATGAACTGAAAATTGGAAACTCAAATTGGGCAAGTCGGAAAACCCGAAAACCAAACATTATTAAAAGCAAAAGAAGGAAAAGAGAATGAAATCCCACAAATGCTTAATAGTGAAACCTAACATTGTAGTGATATTTGTTGAAAGTGTTAATAAGGGAAATGGAACCAGTGTGATTTAAACTTACTTTTGATGCTTTAGCTCCAAGAAAGGGAAGGAATTTAACATCATGTAAACTGTAATCCTTTTTTAAAAACTTGTGTGAAATATGCAGGCTGTGTAAGTATGTATGTTTACTTACACTTGTGCGCTTTCCCCCAAATAAAGTCTCTAAATTGGCCCAGTAACCTTCTTTTCTGGCCTGAAAAGTGTCTGATTTTCTTCTGCTCCTTATTCCTTGGGGCCTCTGCCCTTGCTGTGCTTTGACCTGCATTCAGGAAAGTGGAGAGCAGTGAGCTCTGCTCATCTAGGAAGTCGGGAGGGGTTGGAGGTGAAAAGAAGGGGAGCTTGGTAGGTCTAAGAGTCCTGCCAGGAAAAGGGAGCAGGGCTATTGTAAGAAAACGAGCTTCTTATACAAGCGAGCACGGTGGTGGGGTTCTCAGCATGTCTTTATTGAGTGGAAGTGAACATTGAAGGCCCTAAGTGACATAAAACAATGTCCACTTGGAAAACTCAGTGAAGGTATGGTATTGTTAGACAATGACTTAGGTAAGAAGTGTTGCTGCTGTTTTGGTTTAGCAACTAGATATTTACTTTAAAAAGGAGAGAACATAAAACCAATATTTACATTGTATGCAAGAACATTGTATGGTTCTTAGAACCACATTGATTGCAGAAAGTAGAAGGAAAACTTTAATGAACTTGCCTTACTCAGTCTCCCCAGCACAGTATTACTTTTTCTTTCATGGGTGTTGTCTTTATTTTACTTTATTTTATTTTATTTTTATAAGGGAAAACAATATATGATCACTGTAAAAAGTCTAATAATACACAGATGTAAAAAAGACAAAGGAAAGTATTTTCTTCCCTCTCCTCTGACTCGTCTATAGTTTTTTTGTGTGCACATATAAATATATGTATGCACATTTATAATAATATGTCCTTAAATGGGATTGTTCTGTAACTTACGGTTTCCACTTAACATTACATCATAGACATCTTTCTTTGTGAGCTCATTTCTAATAGCTACATAGTATTCCATTTTCATTAAATTTGTTTAATGGAACCCTTATTGATGAAGAATAACTCCTTAGTTATTCTCATAATTATCCCTGTAACTTTAAACAGTATACTTCTGCTTCCTGATTTCACATTTTTGAACAATAACTGTTGATTCCTGCTATGGTAGATGAGGAATTTAGTGTACTTATACTGTCTCTCACATTCCTTCCTGTTCGCCAGTCTGATTTTTAAAATTAATTATATTATCTTTACATCATCAAGATTTATAATATGTAGATTATGTTCAGTAACTATAATTAGTCCTCTGTGCTTTGTTTATAGGTGGATTAGACATTTAAATCTAATAAAAGTATGTAATGAGTATGCTAGCGTAAACAAGATTCACTGCTGAACTAAGTATTGTGGTAGACGGCAGATAACCCTCTGACACACTGCTGCTGTGGAGAGACTATTTCAAGTCAAAATCCTACAAGTTCCCTTTTAGTTTCATACTTTCAAAGAACATTTTCAAATTGGAAAGAGCCAGAGAGTCTCCACCCAAGGACCAATGGTCACCAAAGGTTTTTGTGTGGGTTAATTCCCAGCTAATGAACAAATGTGTTCAGTAGGAATTCGCATGTTAGGTCACACAAATAAAAGCAATAATCATTATAGGTAATGTGCAAATGGTGAAGCAAGGGGCTCTCGGACTCTATTGGATGGGCACATCCAAAAGATTTGATTATTTCCTGGAAGGACAGCCCCAACTTCCTCAGCTGGAACTTATTATTACCTGAGGTTTATCTCTAACCCTCTCCCAGAAAGTTCTGAGGTATGGATGGACTATTTAATAAATGGCTGTGTCATGTTTTATAACTCCAAGAACAGGGAACATTAGAAATGTACAAAGGTCTTTTTCAAAGATGAAATACCTTGAGTCCTTACTTTCACTTTTGGGTTTTTGAGTTTTGGGTCTTTTGAATTTTTGCCTAAGTGAGTCTAAGGCCAGTAGTAGTTACCCATGAATTACTTTGTCTGGACCTGGTCACTCTTGATATTGACTCAGAGGCATCAGAGTCAGCCTTGGCTAGGGTCCACACCTGCATTTGGAAGGTGTCACAGTATCAGAAATTGAAACCAGAGTTAGCGAGATTAGGTGGGCATGAGGGGGAAACAGTACCAAATTCAGAACTGTGTTCTGGAGGATCTCGAACTCCTTAATTAATTTCCTTAATTAACACCATCTACTCATAACTTTGACATTTGAAAAAATTGGCAGATATTAATTTAATATCTGACCTACCCAGTGCAAGCTTTGCTTTTCAGCAGCAGTTTTTACTTTCTTTTTTCTTTTTTTTTTTTTTTTGCCCCCATGGTTAATCAGCTTTGGGCAGCTAATGGTAGTTTTGGTTTGATTTTTTAACAAGAGAAAAGAACAACCATTTGAGATCTGTGGACTTGGTTTGGCCTGTTCCTCAGGGTTCCACCAACCGTGAAAGTCCTGTTTGATCAGTGCAGTGACCTAGAAACTTCTATTTGTCTTAATTCCTCCCCAACGGCCTTGTCTACCTCTTCCTGAAGCTGGTCATTCTCAGCAGTTAACTTGAACTTAAGTCCCATATGCAATACTTTATTCCACAGTAGAGCTAAGGCCCTTGGATAACCACCCAATTATTTCAGATAGCAGTATTTTTCTAGAGAAGATCGTTAAAAGCTTATTAAAATTCAACAACAGAAGCCCTATAGTTACTTGGTAGCTGGATTCCAACAGGCATAACATCGCTCCCTGGGTGGCATAGCCCATGACAGCTTGTCAGAAAGCAGACTCAAACATGTTTTGTTAGGAAATTCTTGGATCTCTATCCAATATACAGTCAGAACTACAGTAGAAAACTTGGTTATCTCTCTAGGGTTCTATAAAGCCTTCAGGACATTTTCTCCGGAGAAGTTCAAGGTTGGAATCTGTTGCAGCAATGTGATGGCCGCAAGGCATATGTTCAAAGAGCAATCAATGAAATATTTGTTTAACATGAAGTGTTATTTATTTATAGGCACAAAAGGGTTTGTACACTAAAAGTTTCCTTTCTAACCCTCCCACTGTCCTCACTTAAACCCTTAAGAGGTCACCACCGATACCAGTGTCTTGGATGTCCTTCCAGATATATTCAGTGCATACACAAGCTATGTATTTATATTTATACAAATGGTAGCATAATATACACATATACATACTGTTTTGCACGTCTTTTTTTTTTAACTTAATGACCTATCTTGATTATTATTCCGTATCAATACTTATAGAACTTACTCATTTTTTATGGTTGAATAGCATTCCAGTATTTGGATATACCATAATTAATTTAACCAATCCTCAATGATAGGCATTTAGGTTATTTCCAATATTGTGTTATAAAAACAATAGTTTAATGTATATCATTGCCCGAAGTTTATTTCCTCATATTCAACTATATTTGTAAGGTAAATTCCTGGAAGCAGTATTTCTAGTTGGAAGATATGTACATTTTTAATTGGGATAGTTATTGCTAACTTAATCTTCAGGGAGGTTATACTAATTTAAACTACCCTGCCCCGGCAGTACATGAGAGTGACTGTTTTATCTACATCTTTGTCTACACAGTGTATTTCATACTTTTTGATCTTTGTCAATCTGATAGGTAAAAACATGGTATCATATAATTTTAATTTACATTTTTCTTAT
Source organism: Rhinolophus sinicus (assembly GCF_036562045.2). NCBI lineage: Eukaryota > Metazoa > Chordata > Mammalia > Chiroptera > Rhinolophidae > Rhinolophus > Rhinolophus sinicus. The sequence goes on along the minus strand of NC_133753.1, from coordinate 146,865,411 downwards.
GGGTGACACTAATCATATTTTTATATGATTAATATTCATATGTACTTCCTCTTTAGTAAACTATCTGTTTATTTTCTTTGCTCATTTTCCTATTGGGCTGTTGGTCTTTTTCTTATTATTTTGTTGGAATTAATCATATATTGAGGAAATTAAAGCTATTTATATGTTGACAAAATTAGTCCTTTTCTATGATATGAGCTAAAAATCTTTTTTTTCACATTTTGGTATTTCTTTTTTGCTTTATGATGTTAAGAATTTTTCCCATACCATAGAATTTATCAATATTTTATTATGACTTTGAGGTTTTTGTTTACTTTTTGAGTATCTTTTTAATGCTCTATGTATGTATTTATATTCTCCAATATTTTCATATAGCACATTTATAGTATTGTTTTTTTTCATTTAAATCTTTAGTCCTTATTTTGGTGTAAGGTGAAGGGCATTCTATGTAGATAACTTGAGGAGTTTTGACTGTGAGGAAGTATTCTCTTTTATTAGTGGTGTCTGGATTATAGCACCTGGACATTTCCTCTTATAATAGTTTCTCTTCTATGGTGACAAAGGAAAGCCACCTGCTCTGTGGTAGATTAGGCAGCAAGGAGTCCTGATGGTTGAAATGTAACTGGACATGGGACAACAATAGTTTTAAGTTCCGAGATCAATGCCAGTTACATAGGACTGGGTCAAGGCTGGGTCAGTTGCCCAAAAGTGGGATTTGAGATGGTGGTGAAGACCGCTTACCAAGCAGTCTCAGCACAGTCTCAGTTCCCAGATGGGCATCTGGGAGGCGCGTTTAGCACATGCAGAGCTCCACGAGCGCCATGGTGTTCCCGAAGGTTGGGGGTTGCTGTGATCTTTTCTTCTGAGGCAGCCTTAGAGCCCTGGGTTGACTATGTTCTTAGATTTCAAAAGAAGGACTCCAGTGAATTTAGTGCAGTGGTTCTCTACCCTGGCTACTGTGTTAGTGTCTGCTGGGAAGATTCTGACTTCACTGCTCTGAGGGGGGACCTACCCCAGAAACAGCATTTTGAAAACTCCCCAGGTGCTTCCGATGTGTAGCTAGAGTTGGGAACTACTGTTTAATGCAAACAATTTCAGTCCCTTTGAGTCAGGGATTGCCGTGCATGCTACCTCCTGCTTCCAGATGTGCATGTGAGTGAATCACTTGCCTGTTAAATACAGATTCCAATTCAGGAGGTCTGAGGTGGGGCTTGAGATTCTGTACGTCAAACAAGCTCCCAGGGGGCGTTGAGTCTGCTTGTCCCCAGACCACACGTAAGTGGCTCGAGCTTGTTACTCACTGTGCAGAGTGCTGGCTTACGCCAGTCCACATGAGTCAGTAAGCACTTTTCTGCCATGATCCCGCTCTCTGGCAGAATTTGTTTAGTGTAGTAGAACACTGGGGTCAAGAGGCCTGCTTTCCACTTCCAGCTCTGCCCCTAATTAGCTTTAAGACAAGTCTCTTGAGAGTGCTTCAGTCCTTCACCCTGTTATCTCTGAAATGGGACGACTGAACTGGACAAACTAGAATGTCTCTTTTCTTCCTGCCTCCTCCTGTGCAGGTCCAGGGTGTTTTTAGTCTCCATGGGGACCAGGTTTTTATGTGGAATGGCAGTCTCGATTCTGCACTAAGGATCCTAACTTGCTAGATTATTTTTAAATTACAGACTGTCAGTACTTTATCTCACAAACACATACTATTATAGTTTCATTGTATTTGGCAAATCTTTTATATAATCCACTATTGATGATCTATCATAACAAGAGTGATGATATAATGCAGAAGCAAATCTTCTAGTTTTAAACTAATAAGTACAATATACATGTCATTTAATAGAAAGATTATTTTGGTGGTAAGTGACAGAGAACCCAGCCCAAACTGGATAAAGCAAAGTAGGGATTTTTGGGGCAATGTAATTACAAAATTTGAGTGTAGAGCTAGCTTTAGGTATGGTTGGTAAAAATAGTGTCATCAGCATCTGGACTCTGCATCTCATGGCCTTACTTTCCTTCTCATTGGCTTCATTCTCAGACTCCATTTAATTACATGGTGGCTGCCAACACTGCTGGGGCTTTATCTTCTGGTTCAAATCCAGTGAAAAAGAGAACAGCCTTGTACCCTGCCCCCCCCCCCCCCTCAAAAGTCCTGAATCACTTCTATTGGCTCTGATTGGATTATTTGCCCTCCTGAGTCTCTGAGGCCAGCAGGACTAGTACCCTGATTGGCTAGATCAGAGTCCTGTGACTATTCTTGGGGGGCCATGACTAGAGCTGGGGGGTCACGTCCACACTGATCCGGGAGAAGGGAATAATTCCTTAGAGGAAAAGTGACTGCTATTCCAAAAGAAGGGGGGATGGATACTTGATGTAAAAAGCAACAACAACAAAAACTGTGTATCTCTTTCTCCATTTAAGCCAATATTAAAAGTAATGTACATTGTCTAAACACAAACATTTCAGTGGTAGAAGGCCATTAGGGGTATGTTGTGTTGTTGGATTATGTAGAGCTGGAATTTAAAACAATGATTCAACCTACAAAGTGCAGAACCTTAATGAATTAATACAAGATGGTAGTATTGGATACCTGATTGCTTACCTTACAGGCAGGAATGGTAGTCACAATATGTAATGGCCTGTGGCAGTGGCGTAAATTAGTCAGAATGAGTTGGGTCCAGTCAATTAGAGCTGGTAGGTACTGATCACCACCAACCAGCAGGGACCTTGTGTGGGTGCTGGCGGGATGTTAGACCGGCTAACTGGGAAGCATTGTAAAAGTCCCTCCATATTTCTCAGAAAATCTCTTGTTTTGTGTTCATTTCCTAGGGCTGCTATAACAAAGTATCACAAATGGGGTGTCTTAAAACACAGAAATTTATTTTTTCATAGTTCTGTTGGTTGGAAGTCAGAAATCAAGGTGTCTGCAAGGCCATGCTCTCTCCAAAGCCTCCAGAGAAGAATCCTTCCCTGTCTCTTTTAGCTTCCGGTGGTTGATGGCAATCCTCATCATTCTTTGGGTTGTAGATAAAACACTCTAAACTCTGCCTCTGTCTTCCTGTGGCCTTCTCCGCTGTGTGTCTGTGTCTCCATAGCCAAATTTCCCTCTTCTTATAAGCACACCAGTCATATTGGATTTAGGACTTATTCCATATAGTTACCTAAAATCAAATGCTCTAGCATAGTTGACATGACACAAATTGTAAAATATATTCAATATTGAATTGTTCACAAACACTATAACATTTTTCTTTTCTTGTTTTATAATTAAAAACTGGACTTTTGAATCTTAGTAAAAGTATTTAAGTGAATTGTTTAGTTGGAATTCTATTCTGTATTTTCTTATTGCTTCAGACCAAGTAACCACATCTTTCTTAATTATAATTATTTTAAATCTGTGAAAATGTGAATGTTAGTATGACAATTTGGTGGATAATTAATACTTTTTATTGATATGTGAGTATGTTTCTGCATGAGGAGGTATTACATTTTTGCACATGACTTTATTGAATTCAAACACGTTTTCAATTTAAAAAAAAAAGAACCAACCACAGTTAAATGAACGTCATCCATTAGTGTATTTAAGAGCAAGTATAAGAAACAGGAGAGGAATGCAACTGGTAAAAGGCTTGAATATCATCTTTTTTAAAGAACATTTGAATGTTTATCTTCAACTCTTTGTAGAATGGCTATGTGGAAAAGAGTTTAGATTCCAGAGGGTAGAAGTAGCACCAGTGAGTTAAGGTTAAAGGGAAACATTTCAAGGCAATATAAGACAAAACTTTCTCAGTGAACAATGTACCATGTATGGAAATGGACGTGGCAGTGGTGTAAGGAGTAAAGTGTAGATTCCTGGAAATGCTCAGGCAGGTGCTACATAATTACCTCCCTGGGACATTTTCATGGAGATCTTACCTTGAACAAAAAATTGAAATGGAAGGTCCCTTCCAGTTTCAAGATCTGTTGCAAGTCCTCCTAAAATTTCTCTTTCTATATATGTTATGAAAGTCAATATTATATATTTGACAAAGTATTCTATAAGTTAAAATCCATTGCATATGTATTTTAGCAGCTGCCAATCTAAAGCTTTGCTCTATGACTTTTGTTTTTGGGAAAATGAAAGTGGGGGGATTTAATCTAAGAAGGAGAACATCATTAATAAGTGAGAAAGGTGGGGGATTAAAACTTCTATTTATTGAGTACCTACTATGTGCAGGGTTTTGGATGAGTTTCTTTATCTATATTATCTCATCTTATTCAATATACTTAGTTTTTGATTGCTTGCTTGGAATTTATGAGAAGCTGTAGTTCTTAGAATGATGAATTCTTAAAATAATTGGCATTTTCTTATGTATTCTTTGGTTGATGGAACACAGGACTGTTCTGATGGCTACATGTGCAAAACGCATTTTCAAATTAAAAATGGGATGGGACATCCAGGAACATCTGCCCATGTACAGGAGTGTCTTCCCATGGAGGTGAGTGATTTAATATGTTATATTCTCCTTTTCAGTCTTTGTGAAGTATAAATTTAAACATTTAAATCTTTTAAATATATATTTTAAAAAATTAGCTGCCATTGGATCCTGGGCCTGCTGTTGGGAGAAAAGTGAACGTCTTTTGTCAGGAGGTATTTTTGTCTATAATATTGAAAGCAGGAATTGTGGCAAACTTGAGATCCATTCTGAGTCTATATAGACTGTAGCGAGCCTTCACCCTTTGTGTTTATCTGGATCTGAAGATCTCAGATACCGTCCATTGCCTGTTGACTTTTCTCCCATGAAATCCCCCCAGGATAACACAGACCTGTCCCTTGGCTGCTTAATACTTGGCTGGAGACCTCTTTGCCTAGTCTATCTTTAACTCTTTTCCCCTATACCCTTCAAGATGTGTTAGATCTGGGTCTCATTCCTTAGGGGACTTTAACCTTGACTTGAAAATCTTGCTAAATTAAATTTTAATAAGGTGATGATAGCTTAGTGGTTTCTGGGATATTTTCAATTTAATTTTTATTGAAATGCAAATAGCCTTATTGTGTTTGTTATTATTAATAAAAAAATTTTATATGTTTGTTGTAAAAATAAACAATAGAGGAAGATATAAAAAGAGTAAAACAACTCCCATATATCCTTCAACTGGAGGTAATATTAATATTTTAATAAATACCCTTCCACAAATTTCTGTCATATACACACAGACATACCTGTATTTTGCAATGAACTTGTATATCATGGGCATCTTTCCATGTCAGTAAATGTAGAATTCCATCGTTCTATTTAATGGTTCCATTACATTCTAGCCTATGGATGCACCATAATTATGTGGAACCCATACTGAAGTAAAATACTTGAATTCTAAAGTAGAATTGGTGGGTATCTAACTGCTTCAACACAAAGGAAGAAATCACTAATTCTTAGAATTTTGAGAATCCTGATAAAATGGGTGAGGAGACATTTTTTTTTACGAAGAAAGAGCTTTTGATCAGGAACTATTAAATCAGATCCATTCAACAATCTGGCACTAGCCCCCTTTGCCTGTGTATGATACTGGCCTGGAAGAAACTCTCACCAATGTAAGTTGGTTTGCAGGTTATTCTTGAGGGTATTGTGCTTGGTAATAAATTAAGTGCTCACATCTTGATTACTGCTTCATGGTTCAAATATCAAATCAAATCTGAAGCCTAGAATGTTAGGAAACTTTTCAATTCATTATATATTAACTTAAAAAATGCACATGGAAATGATGATTTAAAAGATGAATTACCAGCTTTTGCCTAACAAGTTGGCAGAGATTTGAAAAGCACTATAAACGTGGTGTTGACAGTCTGAGGGAACTGACACTTTCTGGTTGATGTTTTAACTTCATAAAGTTTAAAGATGAGTACATACTATGAACAATCTATTTCAATTCTAGGAATTAAGCTTCATAAAATACAATTTTTTCCAACATTTTTCATTTTCAACACTTCCCAAAAAGTTTCAAACATATGAAAAAAGTTGAAAGAATTTTGCAGTGACCGTTCATGTGCTTATTACTTAACCTCTACTATTAACATTTTGCTATGGTTGCTTTATTGTATATCAGGCCTCTATGCATCTATCCATACACCTTTGTTGATGCAGTATTTTTACACCAAAGTAAATTGCAGACAAATACTTATAAAATAATCATAAATGTGCACAAAAATTTACCTGTAAGCATATTCATTTCACCATTATTTATAATAGGAAAAAATGGAAACAGATTACATATACAATAGTAATAGATTAGTTCACCATGACACATCTATGTAATGGAGATTTTTCTTCTTCAGTAAGTCTGGAGTGGGGCCTGAGAATTTGGAGTTCTAACAAGTTTCCAAGTGATGCTGCTGCTGCTGGTCTAGGGACCACCCTTGGAGAATCATTGCCCTGCTCTGTAATAGAATGCTTACCATATTTGAGATGCTGCACAGCTGAGCTGGTTAGTTAATTTGGTATATGATAGAGTCGATATTGGAATAATCTTGCCGGGATGAAAAATGTCTTAGGTTGAGCCTGAGATGGAGATTTCTGTTCAAGTAACTTATTAGGAATGTGCTCGTAGGAAAAAAGGAGTGACAGAAACAGGACAGAACAAGGGATGGAAGCTAAGGAAGGATGTGGTCTCATTTAGAGACTAACTTTAGTCTGATCCCCTGGGAAGTTCTGGAGCACAAAATACATCCAGAATTAGTCTTACTTTGTGTCATTGAGTTGGCCTTTTGTACTCTGTGACAGTCACTGGCTTGTCAGTCGGCCATTGGCTGAACTGAAAGTGGACATAGCTTCCCAAGCGAGGTGGTTACAGTTTTACTGAAAAATTCTTCAAAGAGGGTGGCTGTGTGTTATCATCCAACAGTCACAACAGCTGAGTAGGGATAGGTATACCAGCTTTAAGGTGACCTGAGTGCAGCTCCCACAACCTTCACTACCAAATAGTAACCGAAACCAACAAAATGAGATCTATGGAGAAATGCATGCATAACGTCTGCATTTAGATGAAAAGAGGGAGGCTTGACATGACAGCAATTTGTATGAGAAAGAGCTGGTGATTTTACTTGACCATAAGCTCAAGATAAGTGAAAAGAATGCCATGGATACTAGAAAAACTAGAACCTAAGCTACATCCATTAAATGGATCCCAAATATGGTCTGGCGACTCCTGGGTGGGGGAGGTGTCCCAGAGATGCTTTCAGGGAGTCCACAAGGTCAGAACTATTTTTCTAATAATATTAAGATGTTGTTTATACTTTTTACTCTCATTCTTCCTGATTTTTCCAGAGCTTACCTACTTGTGATATGGCAACAGATTGAATGCAGCAATAGTTAGAAATACCCACCTATCTTCTATTAAGGCAGACATTAAAAAAAATTGCAAAAATATAAAACCTTGCTATTTTTCTTACTCATTTATGTTGTTTTGGAAAATATATTAATTTTTCATAGAAATATGCTATATTAATATGTATTTTTAAATGAATTCATTAAAAATTTTCAATTTTAATTTCTAATACAGTGAATATCATTAGATATAACTTTCTGAAACAAAAGCTCATTGGAATACTCAGTGAATTTTAAAAGTGTAAAGGGGTCTTGAGACCAAAAGCGTTGAGAACCACTGATCTAGATCAAGGAATACCACATTATTACATGTAAAGAAGAATATTGATAACTAGAATACATAGTCCATGAATATGTAAATAATAGTTTAAAAATAAATTATTAATACAATTCATCCATGTAGAGAAGCATGCCAAGGACCGTGGGTGGGCTTGAAGACATATTATTATGAGGAATATTTAGGGACTCTGCGGATGTTAAACTGGAACTGAAGACCTAGGAAGGTTAATTGTCTGCAGGTATATTTAGAAGACTTTCCTGTGGAATAGACAGTAGACTTACTTCATTTCTGAGGCTAGAACTAGTTCGTGTCTGGAAATTATTCTAGACAAATCTCTGTTTCGAGTTGTCTGCAATGAAATAGGTCAACTTGTAAAGTCGTAAGCTCTCCCCTTTTGTGGATATGTTTATCCACAGAATGGATAATCCTTTATCCAGAACAGTGGTCACTCACTGAAATCCTCAGATGTTTAAAGCACGAGGCAGATGATGCGTGAGTGAAGTGGGCTGATGGGAAGTGATGGGAGCTGTGGAGAAAGGGCGAGGGCATGACTCATCCAAAGGGGCAGTAGACATGTAGCCCCAGGTGGATTTTCAAGAAAAGGCAATGATCTGGATTTTTGTGTGTTGGCATAATTTAAAAAAAAAGAAATCTGTTTAGGCCAAATAGACTACATGTGCTTTAAATGGTCCTCAGACCACCAATTTATAATCTATTTTCCAAAGAAGTCCTATATTGTGTAGAATATTGAGTTAGGGGACCTCCGAATTCTCTTTAGACCTTAAAGCTACATAATTCTGTATCTATTTCATATCTGTAAATCACATTTCCTATTTAGAGATATCCAAAGGAATGCCTCTGCTAATAGTTGTTTCAAAAAGAAATTTTTTTTTTAACTTGATCATGTATAATTTGGGAAATCAACTCACTCCCTTGTTCTAACCAGATCTGGCAATCTTAATTGTAGAAAGATAGCTGGATTCATGATTTTGATGCCTGTGAGATTATCTACAATGATATATAGATAATCATAGGATTTTAAAAATCAAAGTGAAATATAATGGAGTATGTAACAAGAAATTTGTGAAAATCGTAATCTATATCTTCTTTGACTTTTTAAAATATAATTTAAAATAATGATTAAAAGAATCAGATAATATTTAGAAATCTACCCAATATATTGGTGTATCTTAGTGCTCATTTGGGGGAACAGGAGTTCTTATAGGTTAATCATATTAGACAGTACATTTATGGTTGAGAGCAGTTAATTTGATTTGCTTATGGCCTTTCAGAGGTTGTGAAATAACAAACAGGACTATAACAATTTTTGAACAGGATCTTTTCTTTACCAGTGACCAAAGGAAATCCATTGCCTCTATTTAAAATCTTCTAAATACAAATGGATATTTTCAACAGGGACCAATGTAATCAACACTGGCTCTTGGTGTATTTTATTATATGGAACTCTTATTTCCATAAATTGATAATTGTTGTTTATTTTATTTTTTATGTTATTGAAGTTTGGATTCTTTTGTCTCAAGTTGGATTACTGAAGTTCCATTTCTTCCTTTTGAAGAGGTATCAGAGATGGGTATTGAGCATATTTTATTTATTCATTTACTATCTTCATTACTTTAGAGCCTCGGGTTACACCTTCAGATTACATTTTTTAAAACTATGAGAATGATAGAGTCATAAAAATAGCAATAGTATACTACTGGATGAAAAGGATTTTTGTCCTAGGGCCTTGTGGTCCACTAACTGGGACTTTCCTTGGTCCAGGGTAGGTGGAATATTATACTGAGCCCTCAACAAACAACAACCTATCATAGATTCCCTGAAGCATAAAGCTGAGACTCAGTAACAGAAGACGATCTCGATTGCCAAAAGAACATATTCAGAGAATGATGATCTTCTGAGGTAACCAGGTCTTCAAATATACTCATTTGCCCTAAGGATTTTATTAAGTGGCTTCTAGGATGTGTTCTGTTTTGTAGGTCCAAAATAGACTCATATCTCAGAATATTGTGGGTTTTTTTTTTTTATAATGGAATAAATGACAAGGTACAGTTCTCAGTTAGTGTTAACAATTTTCCTGTAAAGCAACTGCTAGTTTTAGACCAAAGTATAGACATGTTGATAAATGTAAATGATAAGTAATAAGCATGATATCCCTACTATTTGCAAATGTAATTATTAAATCAATGTGAAAATAATAGAAAGTATGTTATATTTAATGTGTGTACATACAAGTGGAAGTGCATGTAAGTAGTGACTCAGTATTTATTTATTGATATGATGCATCTCATGCTGATAAATAAATGAATTTTTAAAGAAAATAACTGTTTATACAGCAGACCCTGGTCCCACTTTTGTGTTTTACTTGAGGTATGGTGAAAAAGTTCAAAGACAAAGTAAATTTTAATTTTATTTAATTTATAGTGTAAGTATATACCATAGAGTATGTGGTGTTTGAGAGGGGAGAGTATGGGATATTCTGAAAACCAATCAGGTCTGATTAGGATTTGCAGTTCCAACAAAATTGTGAGATACTGCACTAGATATAGTATTATAAAAACTATATTTCTTTAGTATATGACAGAAGTATTTGTTTACTTATTCTTAGAATTCATCAGAAACCACATACAAGGATGTGTCACTAAAATTATTTGAACCATCTAACAAAATCTCAGGGGTCTTAAAAGTGTTCTGCTGAAGCCGAGAAATCTTAGATAGAGATAGGGACATGTCCCACATTCTCCTGAATCTTCTTTCTTCTCTAGCCCTTGATAGTACCTGAGTAATATCACTTTGTAAAATTCTGGGAGTGTATTCGGTTTTGGGAGAACCTATTGCCTAAATGGGTTTTTAAGGTTACTTCTACTTTTGAAATTCTCTATGTTCTGTTCTCTGCTTTGCACAGCAAAGAGAGAATCTATTTTTCTGAGAGAAATAGAGTTGAATCAATCTAGACAGGTAGCTAATTCTCTTTCTAGTTATCAAGCTAGTAGAAAAGCCTTTGTAAAGGCACCTGCCATATACATTGTATTTCAACTCAGCAGCAAGTTATATCAGAAAGTGTCCTTTATGTATATATAGCCCTAATATTGAGGTGTGTTTTTTAAATCAAAAGTAAGATTATTTCTAGCAGCAGATGTGGACTTAAGAGAATACTGAGTTGATATTTCTGTATGAAAATCTGACTTTCAGTGTAGAATGCTTATGTCTAGTTCTAAGGATCTAACAAGTGCCAATTGTTTCTGAGGAAGGACACTTAGCGCATTATTTTAATTGTTCTAATTATATATTCCTCCCATTTCTTTTAATGAGTTTGAGATACTTTCCATGATACAGCTTTGAAAAAAAACACTTAATGGGTTACAAACTTTATGTGGGTTTTTTTACACGGAGAATTGCTGAGCCTGCTTGATTTTATAATCAAATCTAAAATAAATGAAAGTGAAACCACTACATAGTACTTCTTTCTCCCCTTTCATAGTTTGTTTTTTGTAAGTCAGTGGAAACTGTATGTGGAGAAGGATACATTTCTTAGAATGTATTACAGTGAGATTTGATATCACAGGAGAGTAAATGATATCTAAAATATTTGACTTTTCATAATTGTTGTATTAATTATATTTAAAATTCATTTTCTTCCTTTGTTAAATTAAAATGTTTATTTAAAAAATATATTTTCTGGAGTGAAAGAAATATCCATCATCATAGTTTTCTATGCAGGGCTCAAAAACAGCCTTGTCATATATTCTCATAGAATTGAATGTTAAAATTGAAATTGGAGTCACATGGTAACCTGCAATCTTCAGATGTTTAAAATGTTGAATTTTTATTTTCATTTTTTTTGTAGCTTGAATGAAATTAGCTACTTGTCAGGATTTTTTTTTCAACAATCAGATAAAGACTATCAGATAGAATACTATTTTACTACAAATCCTTTGTCCAGAACAAGGGACAGTAGTACATATAGATTGCTACTTACATGATATGACCCACATAACCCCCAATTTTTCTTCTACTCACACCTGAAATGCTCACTATTGAAGAGCCTTTATTAAAGATGCAAATGGATTATTTTATGGGGAGAGAACAAAACATTTTCAAGTGAATAGTGGTTCTGAACTCTACTACTGGACTCCAAGCACTGACCTGGTTAGATCACTTCAATCACCACTGTGCCCTCTGTATCTAGCCGGTGTCTGACACATAAGTGCCAGAAACTAATAGAGCCTGTATCTTGATTTTTCTGGATTGAAACTGTCTAGAATTTGCCCTCTCCCCATTATACTGCTAACTTAACTAAAAGTCAAAAAAGTTAGAGTAAATATTGTCTCATCAATTTACTGTCTATTTATTGAATGGTACTTACTAAATGAAATGGTCAGGAATATTTGTTAAAGTTTATTTCTGAATTTATGTGCCTACGGGTGAATAATAATTTCATCTTAAAGTAAATGAAAATAACCAAATATTGGACCGTGTTGAAGGTTTTCAAAGTGAAAAAAAGCAAAGGGGAAAAACTCTAAGAGCGAGGTATGAAAATGTTTTTAACAGTATTGTTTTTGATTGTATAAACGGGATATGGGAACTTCAGTAATGTTCTTCCATTTGGTGCTTATCAATTTGCTGTCTTAGAGGTATTCTTCATTCATAGCAAACCGTTGGTTTTATGTATCGGTGAGAGAAGATTTAATGCATATGCATTGAGAAAAGTTACATCTATTTCTAGCTGACCTCAAAGGAGCCTTAGGATAGAGGTTACAGGTTTGTCTCAGGTATAGTTTAGGATGGATTGACAAGAGTAGGAAAGCTGTGAAGCTGTGAAGCTGGCAGTGTTACATAAAGAACCTGTGGATGGGCCCGCAGCAACCTTATGAGGGGTGTTGAAGGGCGAGGAGGATGAAAATCTGGGGGGCGAGAGTTGGGTGACACAGCAATGGAAATTGGTTACATAGAGGGGGCATTGACAAATAAGTTATTGTCTTAAAAATAATAGTAGTTGTGTTTCTCATTGTTAGAGAAGGGAGCTACAAATATGGAAAGAGAGTAATCGAGAATGAAGCCCATGATGATGGACTGAAATTGGAGATATAGGAGTGTATTAGTTATCTTTTGTTGCATAACAAATTACCCCCAAACTTAGCAGCTTCAAACAATAAACACTTCTTATCCCATTGAGAAAAAAAAAAAAAGAACATCTGGATAGATGCCTAAAAGAATGCCTTCTTTGGCCAGTGTGCTAGAGGATAGAGCAGCCTGGCCAATTAAATTTGGTCTCTATGATTGGTTGCTTGACCCTACCTTCTTTTGAAGGAAAAGAAAGTAGTTGTAATCTGAAAGTGACAGAATTTTTGGATGAGATCATTCAAATGACCGTTGACTAATTTGAAGTGATGTTATTAAATGCTCTTTTTCCAATACTTATTTGTAAAGTAGTTTACCTTCAGTTTCCCTTTAAATTTGTTAGATATGGAGCAAAAGGGAAAAAGATTCAGTGATGATCTCAAACTCTAAAGTTTTCCTCTCTGTTTATAACTTCCTTATTTTCAACTATATTTACTCCTCTCTCTGAACATGCTGTGTACCTTTTTTATTGCAAGACCCTCGATGACATCAGTTCCTTTTTATTTCTCCCACCTTCTTTCTTTGTCTTGACTGTAGCCTTCTCAGTAATTGCCACAACACTGAGGTTCCATGGCTCTTGGCCCTATATGTTTATGCCATGCCTATATTGACACTTCTCAATCCTCTTCTACAATTCTCTCTTCTTCCTTCACTACCTGATTTCTTAAATAAGTGACCTTCGCTCTTTTGTCACTCATTCCGACTTCAACTCTTTTTCTTTTGACTTCTACCAACATCAAGCTATGGGAATTGCTTCCCTGTAAAGTACCAGTTACTTTGTAATCACCACATTTAGTGTCTTCATTCTGCTTGACCACATTGCAACATTTGACACTATTGACTAAGCCCTTTCTTCTTGAAATTCTCTCTTCTTTTTGTCTCTGTGATACTGGTGACAAGTAATTCCTTTTAGTCTCCCTTTCTAACAGGTCATTTCGCTATTATTATTTTGTGGCAGTAGTTCCAACATCTTCTCTAAGACAGAGGTCTTGGGGAGTGTTGAAGGTCCACCCATGCAAACCAAGGTGAATACGAGAGCAGGAATGGGGCTGAAAATGAGAAACCAAGTCAAGAGTCATGACTGTAGAGCTAATCAGAGCATATTGGGCAATTACCTCAGATAAAGCTGAAGTGCCCATAGCTTTTCACTTTGACAGCTGGCATGCTGATAAGTCAGACTGACTTAAAAACACATGGTTGGAATCTGGCAACAAGAAACTTGAGGGCTGAGGATAGATTCTGTCTGTACCTTTGGCTGACTTATGAACCTGTCAACCAATCTTAGTTTCTACAGTGACTCTCAGTACTTAGAGGAGAGGCTGAAGCACACTGTGGGCATTCTTGAGGAGGAAAACTAACTTCCAAAAGATGTTCTCCAAATCCTGCTCATTTGGTGACACAGAGTTTATAATTAACCTGCCAGAAAGCGTCTAGAACATTTTCTACCACATATTACATTTTGGGCTCTTGGGGATGACTATAGGGGATATGCATGACGGTGGGTATGGAGGGTAGTTGGGGGGAAGCAAGAAGGCCTCTACGCTAAAGAACAGAATTTTGGGTGGAATGTGAGAGTGTTGCGTTTTGACTTTACATTGGTCTGAGAAATAGTTGGAGTTTTTAGCATGGTTTGTCTCAATCTTCTGTCCTGGGGGATAGTAGTATTTGGCTGGTTGTGCTGGGGCATTAGCCTGGTTGCTGGTGTATTATTCGGTTCCCGAACCTGGGATTTCCACTCAATTTAGTAGGGAGTACTGAGAGTCAGAGAGACAGACCGAGTCAGAATCTGTTAAGGAAAGCTGAGATTTAAACACCAGGAAATCCAGTGCAAAACACTGACCCAAAGAATTAGAGAGAATGGTGGTGTCATCGGTTTGAAGTTAGGCAGAGAGCAGAGATGAGACTGCAGTGAAGTTAGATGGGGATAAAGGGAGAAGAATCCCCAGTGGTTTCTCTAACCGATTTGGAGTGTGCTGTGTCTTCTTTGCCGATCATGGGTGAGTGGTCTTGAACTGTGTGAGACAGGTTTGAGGGCTGAGGCAGACCTGAGAGGGAGTGTGAATATGTGGGTAGGAGAAGCAGATGGGGTCTATAATTTGCATGCTTTGCCTTGGCACTGGTCCTTGTTTGTGTATTCCTTGATTTAGTCTCTTGCAGGTTAGAGTGTATCTGGTGAGTCTTTCTGTATGGTCTATGGCTGTTGCAGGTATTGGCTTGTCGCTTGGGTTATTTATAGCTTTGCTCAGAGGTGGTGGGAAGAAGCTGAGTGGAAGCCAGTGTCTAGTGTAATATCTCCCCTCATAAACTGCTGGTTCCTTGAGTGTGGGAGCCATAGTTTATTTATCTTTGTAGCACTTTTTCAGGGAATTATTTTGAATGAATGACATACCAAAAGAAGTATTATAAAGAACAATTTAGTTTTATTCTATAGAAAAGCTTGTCGTGAAAACATCCAATGTAGCATTATTGCTCTAGGATAGGCATTTTATGAAATAATGAAGAAAAAAATGAGAACATACTTGTCTGAAATCTGTTGTTTGCAGCAGCTCCAAGGTATATTAACATGAAATTTCAATTGCCATTTATCCCAAAGGACCAAAAGTGTCATATTTGACAGAAGATCTTTTTCAAGACAAGTTTACCAGTTTCCACACTGGAACTTTTGCATATAAGATGATTAGTAGTTTAGTGTTCTTTTTAAAAAGAATAAACATAATAAACATGTTTCAGGAAACCTGTGATAGACTGATCAGGTAGAACTGATTTAATGTTATGGATAATTACATAATTAGTGCTGTAAAAAATAAACCATACTATCTACTTGATGGACTGGAGCTGCTGTGAAGGAGGTGTGTAATTATACAATCAGCATCCTCCTACGATGCTGATTCTAGGTAATCCTTTTTCTGCCTTGTCTGAGAAAGGGCTTCCTGTCTCTTGCTTCCTGGTGTTATTTAAGTGAACAGAGCTGAGCATTCAGTAGTTTCCAGTCCCTTGATAAGTTTCTCCATAATCCGAGTCTGGGAGAGCATCCTCTCAGACCAGTGGCTTTCAAACATTTTTGATATAAACACACAATAAAAAATACATTTTACATCAGGATCCAGTGCATTCTGCACACACATACCTGAAACCAAGGTTTGTGAAACAATTCTGTTCGTTCTGATCTATTCTACTCTGTTAACCTGTTCTGCTCTATTTTATTTATTTAAAAAGAAAAAAATGCTGCTTGACCCCACCAATTGATTTCAGAACCTACTAATGGCTCATGACTCACATTTGGAAAATATGACTTAGGCCCTTGGTGATTGCTAATGTCAGTGGAAGGGATTCGGAAAGTAGCATAATGGGGCAGCTTTGGGCTTTGGGTAGCAGGTGGTGTGGCATGGTTGAAAGAGCAAGGGCTTTGGAGTTGGGCAAATTTGGTTCTAAATCCCTACTTTTCCTCATTTTAACTGTGTACTTTGAACATGTTATTGAACCTCTTTGAGCCTCAAATCCTTCATCTGTAAACCTAGATCCCAAATACTTAAGGGAGTCAGGAGGTGGGGAATTGGGTGTCTGTGTGGAAGAGGGGGTTGATGTGTGCGTTAAATGATATCATGGAAGAAAACACCTGGCCAGTGCTGTGCAAGGAACACATACATTGCAGTAGGTACTTTATAAAGTTTGTATTCCTTTCCCCACTCTTTTTCAACATGAACTACCTCAACAAGAGAAGGGTCTGATAACAATCCCTGCCTCACAGGGTAGTTATAAGGATGAAATAGGATAATGGGAGCCAAGGATTAACAAATGATAATTTTTTATTAGTGCAACTTTAAGGCAGCTTTACTATTTCAGAATACATCTGTGTGCAAGTGGGATAGAGTCCTACGGAGGTTAAGTGGCAACACGAGAAAACAAAACTGCTTCTGAAATTTTGGATTATGACTGTTAGTAGCAAGGATTGTTTTGAGACAGAGTGGAATTGCATGTTCTGGATCCTGGAGAGCTGCTACCAAAGCTGCCGAAGGATGATTTAGTGCCTATTATAAATGACTATATACAGGTTGTTCCATATTGCATTATGTATAGAATTGAAAGAAATGTTAAACTTATTTAACAAAGGATTTTGCTTCATTAAGACCTGGAAAATGAACACCAGGAAACAACTAATTACCTGTTATATTTTTGCCATTTTCTGTACCTTAACTGGACTGCAGTATAATAATTTAATTATGAGACTTAGAAAAATGTAACCTCCGTCTCACAGCTTGAAATCTTGGGAGGAGGAAGAGTTTTCAATGTACATTTGTACATTTTTATAAAACCCCCTTCTTTTCTTTAAATGTTATAGTTTTTACTACTTCTGAACTAGTTCGTGACTTTGAAATGCTATTTCCTCACTAGTTTAATTTTTTTACTTTATTGCTTGAAAGAAAATTCCTTGGGTTTGATACTGTCTGTGCTTTTCACTTCCATTCATCTTTTCGCTAGGAATCTACTGATATTGTGATTATTTAGTGGTAACCTGGGCTTTGTTGGTTATGGGAAGGGATATAAATCAGCCAAGGCAAGTATGAGGCACTGACAGCTCCAAAGCAACTTTCCCATATCTCTTATTCTCCCTGGTACCCAGTCTATGGTTGTTTTGAAATGTTTCAGTCTCACTTTAGGCCTATGTTGGTTGATTGCACTTAATTTCTACGCCATTTCTGTGTTTCCAGTCCCTTACATCTGTTTAGGAAATCACCTAACACTTTAAGTTCAAATCACAATTACATTCAGGGGAAAAGGCCTGGCTCCTTTAAGACAGAAGCACCTTTTTCTCTGCCAGAAATCTCATTGTAAAACTGAAGGGCTTAACCAAAAAAGGCTTCAATGTAAATTGAATATTGATAGAGAAGGGAGGTTAATTGGCCTTAGTAACTTGGTTGCTAAGGAAGCATTTTTCGGATTTGGAGGAAACTCTCCTGGGTGTTCTGCAGCTTCTTGTGGACCTAAGATTCCTTGTTTTATCTCTTGCTTTCTGTTTCTGAGTTGGAAGAGGAAAGAAAAGCTATCATAGGAATGAAAAGCTGTGGGAAGCAGATGGTTGCTCTCTCTTAGCTACAGAAAGAGAGAGCTAAATACTGACAAGCAACAAGCCAATGCCAGCAAGGACTCTTTGTTTAAAGCAGACAGTTGGAAAATACCATGAGGGCAACATGGAAAGGGCTTGCATAGGAGGACAGAGAGAGGTTAGACTAGGATTTTTTCTGTGTCTGAAACACGTAGGTGAGAGAAATTCAAGGATATTTAGAATGCATATCTAATATCCATGTTAAATAACGGGGTTAAATATTTTCATTATGGTTGAGTTTATTGAAAGAAGTTATTTAGCTTGTATTTAGTTTGCATTTTGAAGGTTTCGTACTATGTTGTGTATTAAATTTAGTAGATTTAAAATTTGTTAATCTATAATTAAGGGTGATTAGTTATAAACATCTCTATGTTATTGTACCATTTATTGCTCAGTAATAAAATAACTTTGGAGTAAATAAATCACACATTTTTTATTGAAATATGTATTTCAAAACAAAAATGTCTGAATATTGACTGTCTATATATGCTGAGCTCTCTGGTTATATATACTTTAAGTAATGTGTGAAGTATTATTTCTGCATACTGAATGATATTCCACTAACCTCAGGGAGTTCATGCCTATATTTTGCTTAATTTAATTTTTTTAACTCACAGCTTCACTCAACAAATATTTCTGAGTATTGAGCATCAAGCTTTATATTAAAGGATATCAAAAGGAGTAAAGCACTCCGAGAATGTGATGATCTACTTCTCAGGAGAGTTTGAAAAATGAAAATATGTTTGCTGGCATTTTATGGTCTGTTTTATGTTTTCTTAGGTTTTCTTCATTATTAATATAGAATATTATTGTTTGTACTGAGTGTTCTTATTTATTTTTTTATGGCTCGCTTAATTATAAAATTGCTTTTTAATTAAATTTATTGGGGTGACATTGCTTAGTAAAATTATATAGTTTTCAAGAGCACATTTCTATAGTACATCATCTGTATGTTACATTGTGTGTTCACCACCCAGAGTCAATCCTCCTTCCATCACCGTATGTTTAATCCCTTGCCCCTCTTTTACCACTCTCCCCCTTATCTTCTGGTAACCACTAAAATGTTGTCTATGAGGTTTTGTTTCTTTGATTATTTGTATTGTTCCCTTGTTGCTTTCAGTTTTATATCCCACATAAGAGTGAAGTCATGGTTCTTGACTTTTTCTGATTTATTTCACTTAGCATGATAATCTCAAGATCCATCCATGTTGCTGCAGATGGCAGTATTTCATCTTTTCTTATAGCCAAGTAATATTCCATTGTCTATATGTACCGCATCTTCTTTATCCAGTCATCTATTGAAGGACACTTTGGTTGTTTCCATGTCTTGGCCAATGTGAAAAATGCTGCAATGAACATAGGGGTACATATATCTTTGTGGAAAAATGTTTTCAGATTTTTTGGGTAGATTCTCAGAAGAGGGATTGCTGGGTCATATGGTAATTGTTTCTTAATTTTTCGAGGAACCTCCATACTGTTTTCCACAGTGGCTGTACCAATTTACTTTCCTACCAGCAGTGAATAAGAGTTCCTTTTTCTCCACAGTCACTCCAACACTTCCTAATATTTGTCTTCTTGATGATAACCTTTCTAACCAGTGTGAGGTGATGGCTCATTGTGGTTTTGATTTGCATTTCTCTGATAGCTAGTGAAATTGAACATTTTTTCATATATCTGTTGGCCGTTTGTCTTCTTGGGAGAAGTGTCTGTTCAGGTCCTCTGCCCTTTTTAAATTGGGTTGTTTGTTTGCTTGTTGTTGAATTGTACGAATTCTTTATATATTTTGGATATTAGCCCCTTTTCAGAGGTGTTGTTGGCAAATACCTTCTCCCATTCAGTTGGTTGCCTCTTTACTTTGCTTACTGTTTCTTTTGCTGTGCAGAATCTTTTTAGTTTGATATAGTCCCATTCATTTATTTTAGCTTTTACTTCCCTTGCCTTTGAGGTCAAATTCATAAAATCCTCTCTTAACCCAAGGTTAATACTTTTAGTGCCTATGCTTTCTTCTGTGCAATTTATTGTTTCAGGTCTTACGTTTAGGTCTTTGATTCATTTTGAGTTAATTTTGGTACATGGTGACAGATAGCATTCTTTTGCATGTGGCTTTCCAATTTGCCCAGCACCATTTATTGAAGAGGCTTTCTTTTCTCCATTGTATGTTTCTGGCTTCTTCGTCAAAAATTATCTGCCTATATATATGTGGATTTATTTCTGGGTTCTTAATTCTGTTGAACTGGTTTGTGTGTCTGTTTTCTGCCAGTACCATGTTGTTTTGATTATTGTCACTTTGTAGTATAAATTGAATTCAGGGAGTGTGATACCTCCAGTCTTGTTCTTTTTTCTTAGGATTGCTTTGTCTATTCGGGGTCTTTTGTGATTCTAAACACATCTGGTGGTTTTTTGTTCTATTTCTTGAAAAAAATACCGTTGAGATTTTGATGGAGATTGAATTAAATCTGTATATTGCTTTGGGTAATATTTAACTGTGTTGTTTCTCGCAATCCGTGAACATAGACTACCTTTCATTTCTTTTTGTCTTCTTCAATTACTTTTAAGAATGCCTTACAGTTTTACACATACAGGTCTTTCACATCCTTTGGTAAGTTTATTTCTAGGTATTCTGTTCTTTTAGTTGAAATTGCAAATGGAGTTGTTTTTAAATTTCTTTTTTCTGAAATTTCATTGTGAGTATATAGGAATGCAGTGGATTTTTGTACATTGATTTTGTATCCAGAAAATTTACTGTATTCGTTTATTGTTTCTAATAGTTTTTTTTTTTTTTTTTTTTTTTTGGTGGCGTTTTTACTATATAAAGAATCATGTCATCTGCAAACAGTGACAATTTAACTTCTTCATTCCCAGTTTGGGTGTCTTTTATCTCTTTCTCTTGCCTGATTGTTCTGGCTAGGACTTTCAAAACTAGGTTGAATAACAGTGGTGGCAGGGGGCTGCCTTGTGTTGTTCCTGATTTTAGAGCAAAAGCTTTCAGTTTTTCACCATTAAGTATGACATAAAATTCTTTTAAACAGTATTATGTGGATCATTTTTATGGACATATACTTAAAGAGACACTAGACTCTCTTGGCTTCTCTTATAATGCTGTAGTGTCATAAGAGGAGACACGAGTCTTCCTTTGTAAACTCTTTGGAATTTACTTTTGGTTTTCATAGCTGAATAATTCTTGTCCTGTGAGTGTGACTGGAGGATCTTAGAGAATAAGCAAAATATGATTCTTCTGAGGGCCTCTGATTATAACAATATTCTCAGAAAAGCTAGTTTAACATGGAAGTACTTAAGTCTAACCAGAGGGTTTAGGAAATATATGGGTGGTCCCAGTGATGTATCTAACATTGGAAGGCCAGACAAGATTATCAAGTAAAAAACAAAAGAATTCTATTCTATCAATAGAATAATAGACTAACTTGGACTCCCTCAGTAGTATACCAATAGGATAATATATTAAATATATGCAGTGTACATGGTCCTCTTTCCTTTTTAATGCGGAGATGCAGGTACATTCTGATAGTTAAAAAAAAAATTGTATGCTAAGTGTGCATTTTCAGATTTATCTGCTTCCTAATTCTAATCTTAATTCACAATCCACTGGTTTAGGCTTTTTATAGCCTCTGTAACTTGGATTGTTTTTTAAAGATCTGAGGTTTAGTAAATGAAAGGTGTCTTAGGGCGACAGGAGGACAACAAATATGAGGTTCAGTGTCAAAAGTTAACTATTTTATAGATTTTGAGCAGAATGATGAATAAATGAGAAAAAGTGGCATCTGTAATATTTAGTGACTCTTTGGATGTCACATTTATTTTAACTCAGTATTCATTACTTTAGAATAAGTGTACTCTTTATTTTTTTGTAGCTGTGAAAGAGACTGCACTGAGCTGAGATTAAAATTTTTTTTTTTTTTAGAACTCAACGGCTTCTATTAAGATGAAGCTCAGCTAGTAAACTCATTAAGTAAGGACCCTAGGCAGTTCTCTAGTGCTGAGACTGAAAGCACAGTATTGCAGACATCTTTGCATCACCGTCATGAATGACCTTGAAGGAAGCCAGCACTTCATAAAGCAAAATTCTCTCTGTGGCACTTCGTTCTGATTTGATTGATGCTTTAGAAAAAGCTGTAAGATTTTTTTTCTTTGTAGTGTGGGACATATACTCCTTATACTTCATAGATTTTGCGCTTGTCTGGAGTATTTTGTTGGCAGGTTCTTATAGGTGCTGATCTTTCACTGACTGCAGTACAAGTAAGCAGTAAAATTTCTCTCCTTTGATCAATTATTATTAGGGAAAAAGGTCTTAGTGCATTTGGATCATGGTTTTTAAGAATGGAAAAATACTGACTCTCTAACTTGAGTGTAACACAATAATTTTTATTTCATCACAGTCTTTCCAAACATCTCGGTGGATGGAAGGGTTTTTACTACTGAGGTTTTATGATTTATATTATTCAAAGGGTATACATTCCTATCTAGCACTATCCACACTGCTTTCTTAGATTGATATTTCCCTTTAAAAATTTTTTTTACTTTAATGTGCAGTGAAGGTTTTTAGTGTGCATTGTTATATCCAAAGAAGAAAACACCAGAAATCTTAGAAGATAAAATGATTACTTTACCTCTTTAGAGTTACTTGGTCGTTTTCCTACATATGAAGTTATAAGTAAGGATCATGTAAATGTGCAACCATTCATTTGTCTGCTCTGACACTGCTGTGGGAACACCAAGGGAAAACTTTTCAACATTTTGAGTCTGCAAAGTGTGTAAAAGCTATATTGGGATGCCTGGGGCTAGGTGTTTAGGGATAAACACATGTGTTACAGTTGGGTGGAGGTGGAGCTAATATCAAGTGCAACTTGGTGTATTGCAGAGACCATTTAGAGAGAGCGTTCTCTCTGCCAGGGAGCTAGGTCCGTCCGCATCTCCAGACATCAGTGCCTCACCTTCTGCCTCTGGGCTCTGAACTCAATATTCCTGACCTGCCTCTCCTAACCTGAATCTGCATTGTGCACCTTGCTTGCCCCCATCTTTCTGCTTTTCCTTATGCTTGGTCCTGTATGAATCTCCATTTGTTTCTGACCTCACCCATGTAATTGGATTCAAATTTCTGGTCTCATTTCCTTCGTTTTACAGTTTGGTTTGATGCTCTATGATTCTATCTGAACTAAGCCAATCATTTAGTTTTCTTGACAGACTTCAAGTCCTGACCGCTAAGCTTCTGTCTTATGAAGATAAAACGGTAAAAATCAGACTGGATTTTTTTCAGGCCCCTTGGCCACCGTGATTTATAATAATCCATATATTCTGGAATTCGATGAAGTGACTGTGTGAGACGTTCTAAAGAAGGTAGTAAAATTATGAGGAGTGGAATTTAGGAACGCCCGAATGCCTGTCCTCCTAGATCTTCTTGCTGAACTCAGAAATACCTCAGGAACTGTCTTACCCAGGCTGAGTTGTTTTTGTTGTTGTTTGTTTGTTTGTTTTTTTCAATTACTTGATTAATGTCATGTGTTCTGGATGGCTTCATTTTGAAGACACTTGAAAGTCTTTGAACATGCTTAATTTATTCTAAATATATTTTCTGGCTGATGGTCTCTAGATTTTCTCTTTTAAAAGTACACTATGAGTGCATTGAGACTAAAATAAATTCTCAGCCTTTTATCCAATTCTTAGTAACTTTTCATTCCTTTTTTAACCAAACTACTGAAATGGTTAGAAATCTGTTTACTTTCATTAACTAGCAAGCAAATCAGGAAGTATGGAAGACTGAGGTTTTAGTAAATAGAGATACATTTATAATTTTTCTAGGTAATCACACTAAAGGTTTTCTTAGAAACTGATTTTATAAACTAGGTTTATAAACAATTATAGTAGAAATTTTTAAATTTTTAATGATATATAGAGAATATAGAATTGTACGTACTCACTAAATTTTTAAGAAACTTACTCCATTAAACTAGCAAAAAAATATGGATATTTGCAGAAACTTTTTGAACAAGGCTTTTAGAAGAGGTTTTGTTTGTTCAAAAGCAATATTAAAGGACTATTATATTTATTTCTAATTATTTCCTTTTAGGCCCTTAAATGCATTTAAAATATCAAATTATTTTATTTTTATGGGTAAATTGTTGGTTAATTACAGTATGCATTTTGAAGTAATAATGAATTCAAATGGATACTATTGAATTAGAATAAAAACTTAAGAATTTTAAACAGATGTGACAATAGATGACAAAGAAAAAGTCTTAAAGTTCTTTATTTTAAAAATTCTTAACTGGGTCAGTGGTGGATTAGTACAATACATCTGATCACATTTTTCACCAAACAATCATTTCTCATCACACATCAATTTAATTCTCAACCTTTGTTGAATAACTACGACATACTATTTTGTATAGTGGAAAAATAATCAAGACATTATCCCTACTTTAAAAGAAATGTTTCAAAACCACATATTTTAATAAACAAGTAAATGTATTCTATAAGAGAAAATGTTTTCTGTTACTATATTACTGTTACTAGTAAGTCAGTTGTAATTTATAATATGAAATAATGGAAAAAATTGAGAGTGGCAATAGAATTAACAAAATAAAACCATGAAAAACAATAACAAAAGACACATAAAATAATAAATAATAGCTTTAGGGATATGACTGGAATAAAAATAAAAAAATACAGGTATATTATGATCCTCTTCTGCATGTACCTGAGTGATTGTTTTAAGTATGTGTTTTTATTTAGTTACATCTTGCTGCAAAAAGACACTGCAAAATGTAGCTGCTTTAAACAACAATATGGAGTTGGAGTCACCAGGGCTCAACTGGGCTGGACATCCAAGATGGCTTTTTGATTCAGTGTTTGCCACCTCAGTTGGGATGACTGGAATAGTTGGGGTTGGCAGGGCATCTCTCCCTCCACATGTCTTTTCCACGTGGCTATCTTGGGCTTCTCCCAGCATGGTTGTTTCAGGGTAGCTGGACTTCTTAGCTGGTGACCTTCTTCTTAGAGCACATAGTCCAAGAGACTCAGACTGCAGATTGTTATAATCCAGCCTTGAAAATCATGTAGCATCACCTTTCTACATGCTCTTGGTCAAAAGTGAGTCTCAAGACCAGCCCAGATTCAAAGGTAGGAAACCACACAAGGGCATGAATATATTCAGAAGGCATAGTTTATTGTGGTGGGAGAAGAGGTGAGGAGAAAGAAGAGAGGTATCTTTAGAAATTAGCTACCACAATGTGTAATATTCATTTATAATGCATAATAATCATTTCACTGCATATTTGATAAAATTTGTATCAACATACTTCTAAAATTAAAATTCACATTAATTTTATAAGAAACAGCATTTTATAACCAAAATGTATGTTCATTTGTAGATTAGTAAGAGTTTTAGTTGTAATGACAAAAACAAAAATAAGTACCTTAATGCTTTTATTTCAATTTATGTTGAATATGTACTAGATACAGGGCCATTAGGGGAAAGTCATTAGGGGAAAGATATAGGGAATTATAAGACCCTGCCTTACAAGATTCCACACCGAGGCAAATGTTAGTTTTTGAGAAAAGGTTTACACGTCAGGAGTCAAATAGAAATACATAGAAGTGACACAAATTTTCAAGGAAGGGAGAGCTAAACATGGTCTGAAATTATTCAGTAAGTTTTCATAATAGAGTTGAGAGCTAACATGTTCCTGTCTTTTCCCAGGCATAGTTGTTAAGTTTTTCCTTTAGTTCTAGCAACTACCACCCATCTTTTTGCTTAACTTAGCGCCAGAGTCAGTTTTTTTTGTTGTTGTTGTTGTTGCTTGCAGCCAATGAAACTTAAAACAATATTATATGCCTATGTCTCTTTCTAAGGAATTTGAACTATAGTTAATAATGAGATACTCTTGGCAGTTTTTGACCAGACAGAGTTATTTTTAAGAAGATTTGGCAATACCTTGATAGTTAGAACATGGAGTGATTATAGTTAGAATTAGAAAGCTGTTGAAATATCCAGGTATATAAGAATGAAGGAGTGATCGCAGGAGTAGAAAGAAGTGATGGGGAAGAACAAGGCTGGGACTAGGGTGAGGCAAGAGAAGTGTGTGCCCTAGTTTGTGCCCTAGTTGTGCCCTAGTTCTGACCTTGGGCATTGATATTTCAAGGCATTAAAAGGCATACATACTGGAATAAAATTGTCCTTATTTGCAAATGACATGATTTTAGTGTACAAAAGATTAGGCCACAGCATACAACATAAACACATACAAATTAGTTTTATTTCTATATACTAGCAATAAATACATGGACAATGCCATTAAAACTATCACTTACAGTTGCTGAAAGAAACTGAAAATACTTGGGTATAAATCTAATAAAATGTTCATAGGACTTGCATGCTGAAAATTACAAAACCCTGATAAAAGAAATCAAAGAAAATCCAAATAAATGGAGAGATTTATTCATGGATTGGGAGACTCAACATAGCAATGATATCAGTTCTCTGTAAATTGATATATAGATTTATACAATTCCTATCAAAATTCCAGCAACATTTATTGTAGATATATACAATATTGTCCTCAGATTTATATGAAAAGCCAAAACAACTAGAATATCTAGAACTTTTTTTTTTAAAGATTAAAGTAGGAGGAATCAGTCTACCTAATTTCAAGACTTATTATGTAGTCATAGTAACCAAGATTGTGTGGTATTAATGGAGGATAGACACATAAAGCACTGAAATAGAACAGAGAATACAGAAATGGACCCACATAAATATATCCAAATGATTTTTGACAAAAGCACAAAACAATTCAATTGAGGAAAGATACCTATTTCAGTAAATGGACATCCGTAGGGAAAAAAAATGAACACTTATCGAAGTCTCAGATTTCATACAAAAATTAACTGAAAATGGATCATGGACTTAAAGGTAAAATATAAAGCTATAAAGCTTTTAGGAAGAAAATAAGAGAGAATCTTTGGGATCTAGGACTAGGCAAATAATTTTTCAATTTCAGACGAAAAGCACAAGGTATAAAAAGAAAAATTGATAACTTGGACTTCCTCAAACTTAAAAAAAAAGTTTTGATTTGAAGAAAATCTAGTTAAGAGGATGGAAAATCACAGACTGGAAGAAAATATTTACAAACCAAATAACGGACACAGGAGAATATATAAACAATTTTATATATGGAGAATAGATAAAGAATTCTCAAAACTTAACAAACGGTCCCATAAAAAAATAGGTAAAAAAGCATGAAAAGTCACCAATAAGGATATACAGAAGACAATCACATGAAAAGATATTCATTATTAACCTTTAGAGAAATGCAAATTAAAACCACAATAATGACATTTCCTTGTACACCAGTCAAAATGTCTAAAATAATAATTAATAAAAAACAGTTATAACACCAAATTCTGGCAAGGATGCAGAGAAATGGAATCACTCATATGTTTGTAGTTGAAATGTAAACTAGTATAACCACTCTGGAAAAACATTAGCAGGTTTTCAAAAAAAAAACTAAACATGTAACTATTATATGAGCCAGAAATTACACTCATAGGCATTTATAACAGAGCAATGAAAACTTATGTTCATACAAAAACCTATACACAATTTTTTTACAGAAGTTTTATTTATAATAACTCCAAACTGGAAACAACTCAGCTATCCTTTAGTGGATGAATGGTTAAACAAACAGTGGTGCATCCCTACTATGGAATATTATTCAGCAATAAAAATGAAGAAAGCATTGATACACACAACAACCTGGATGAATCACCAGAGAACTATGCTGAATGAATATAAATCAAACCCAAAATGTTGCATAATGTAAGATTTCATTTATATAATATTCTTAAATTGATAAAATTATACATTGGAAAACAGATAACTGGTTGCCCAGGTTAAAGAGAAGGCAGGGATGGCTATAAAAAGGATCTGTGTGATGATGGAAATGCTCTGTATCTTGACTATATCAACGTCAATATCCATGTTTTACTTTTGCACTGTAGTTTTCAAGATGTCACCGCTGGGAGAAACTGGGTAAAGGATATACTTTCTGTACTATTTCTTATGGTACACGTATGTCTTACACGTGTGTCTATAATTATCTCAAGATTAAAAGTTTAATTAAAAATGATTTTAGATTTCAAAGCCAGTAAGTGGGAGAATGAAGGTGCTTTTTAATATAATTAGGGAAATCCCACTTTTTCAGTGCAGGTGATTTCCACAATCTATTAGAAAAATCCAGTGAAAGAACAAATTAACATAAATGTGATGTTCGGTAAGCTCTTAAACATCTAGAGATTTTTGTATATTTTAGAGAGAGAAAACTTATTGACTGAAATGAATCTCTAATTGATGTGATTTCAGGCAGCATGACCATCTCAAGTGGAGCAGTCCTATCAGTGTAGGACCTTTTTTGGAGAGGGAGTAATTAATGTCTGGGAAGGCTATCCTTTGGAGGGTCTCCATTTAAAAGTCAGCTTTTCTGCTACTTCTGCCTTTTTAAGCTTTTTTTTCCTTCCTCCAGTTCAATGGTTTCTGTGACACTCATAAGGGAAAATTTGACAGTAGAGTAGAGCTAAAAGAAGGCAAGTCGAATGAACATTTGAATATATACTTGAAGTTAGGAATTGGATTTCTCCTTTAACACTGTTAGCATGCTTTGTTGGTAGGGACATAGGATTTAATCTTGCTACTACAATAATTTCCATAAAATGTCTTCTAACAGATATCACTTTAAGGGACTGAGAAACTCCCAGGAGACCTGCATGTTGACAATATCCTACCTTGAATTTAACGAGATCTGTTTTTCCCATGTTTTTGTAATGTGGAAAACATTGATAGGAATTTTATCTTATATGTGTAGACTGCAGTGAAGGCTTCTCAACTTCTCAATTTTCCATTGAATTAGTGCTGACTTAAGGTCATTTGGTTAATACATAGTCAGGGAACTGTAGAAACCACATTATATGACCAAGGTTAATTAGTACCAGTAAAATCATGTTACAGTGACTATGATACAAAAAGTTTTCTGAATAAGACTGTTTCCATGACAAAATGTTGGAAAATACATGTTTCTGATTTTCTTCTTGAAATGTAGAAAAATATTTATAATAAAGTATGCATATACATACATAAAATGGAAATATGGAATTTTTATAAAAACAATGACTAATTTGGTTTAATAACATCTGTATTTGAAGGTGGGTTTGAACGTTTTTCTTTTGTATTTGTCCCATTAAGTTATCCTCAAAATTTATGGTAAACGTAGCATTCAAATTAATGAGGGGAAAGGATGGTTATTTCTTAAATGTTATTCGGATAACCAGATAACTATTTGAAAAAGCAAGATTAGGTACCATCTTCATACCACATACCAAAACAAATTGAACTGCTAAATGTACAAATTCAAGTGTAAAAGCACTAGAGAAAAATATAGGTTTGTATTTTTATAATATGAAGTGGTAAGGACTTTCTAAATATAACACTAATAAACAAAAAGTATGTTTCTGATATCTATTGAGGTATCTAGATCTAGATGTAGATATATATATATTAAAACTTAGTGGCTTGAAACTACAGTGATTTATTATTTCTCAAGAGCCTGTACGTTGGTAAGCAGTTCTGTGGATATCATCTAGACTCATTTATAAGGCTGTTTTTGTCTGGTGTATTGGCCAGAACTGGAAGGTCTAAGTGCCTGTGACCCCTCCCTCCCTGTTGTGTTTTATTCAGTTGTCTAGCCTAAGTTTCTTTAATTTACATGGTGGCTGGGTCCCACGAGACTGAAGGCAGAACCTACGAGGCTTTTGGGGGCCCAGGCTTCAGAACTCATACACAATTCTGCCACAATTTACTGGTCAAAACAAGTTGTAAGTTCAATCAGTTAGTTATAAGGGGGTAAATAAATAGATTCTATTGCTCAAGCAGCAATATTACACTGCCAAGGATGCAGCTATAGTGAGGCACACTTTATTGGGAACCATTATTATAATGATTTTCCTCAGTATCTCTTGCTGTCTAGACACTGCCTGAAAACAGGAACCAAGTAGATTTGGATAAAGTTTTAGATAAATCCCTTACTCTCAACCTTTGAACTCTCTTGAACTCATTATCTGAAACATAGGATATAAATAGATTTGGATTATGTGTAACCTCCATCCCAGAACTTGCCAACCGTGTTTGCACTATCCTAACTCATAAATGAAATAGGTTTATCACTGGCTTTAAGCGATTTGATTGGTGTAGTTTTCTTCATGTTTCTTGTTCTTAGAGCTCGTTGAGCTTCTGTATACGTGGGTTTATGGCTTTATAAATATTTGTCTCACCCTCCCCTCTTACTCTCTTTTGGGGACTGCAATTATATGTGTATTAGGCTGCTTGAAATGGCCCAACAGCTCACTGATGCTCTGTTCATTTCTTGATTTAGTCTTTCTTCTCTCTGTTTCATTTTGGATAGTTTGATTACTTTGTCTTCAAGTTACTTTTTTTTCCTTCTGCAATGTCTAGTCTTTATCATATATTATAATTTTCATCTTTAGAAGTATTTGAGTCTTTTTTAATATCTTTTATATGTTCAACCTTTCCTCTAGCTCAGGGAATGACAAATGACGGCCTATGAAGCAAATCTAGCCCACCAGTTTTGTTTTGTATGTATGTTGTACTGGAACACAGTCATGCCCATTCATTAACACATTGTTTATGGCTTCTTTTTGCATTACAATGGCTGAGCTGAGTACGAGTACAGTTGTTACAGAGACTGTATGACCTGGAAAGCCCAAATTACTTACTGTCAAGCCCTTTACAGGAAAAAAAAAAAAAAAAGCTGACCTTTGGGCTTCTTGGACATACAGAATACCACTGTAATAACTCTTTTACTATGTTTATCTACTAATTCTATCATTGGTGTCATCTCTGCGTCGGTTTCAATTGATTTATTTTTTTCACTGAATCATGACTTCTATTTTTCTGCTTTTTTGCATGCCTTTTTTAAAAAAAATTTTATTAAATGCCAGATATCGGTAGATTTTACCTTGTTGGGTGCTGGGTATTTTTGTATTCTTATACATATTTTGAACTTTGTTTTGCGATACTGAGTTAGGTTATCTGGAAACAGTTTGATCCTTTTCAAGTCTTACTGGTAAGCTTTGTTAGGTGGGACCAGGGAGCAGCCTTTGGTCTAGGGCTCATTTTGTCCATTAATGAGGTACATCTTCTCTGAGGACTACCCAGTCCCCATGAATTATGACTAATAGGAACCCAAACTATTCTCAGCACTATGCAACTGTCACCTATTGTTTCCTCAAAAGCTTCTGGATGGTTCTTTACATGAGTTCTTTTCTCATACATACCTGTATGAGCTAATCCATGC
Organism: Rhinolophus sinicus; assembly: GCF_036562045.2. NCBI lineage: Eukaryota > Metazoa > Chordata > Mammalia > Chiroptera > Rhinolophidae > Rhinolophus > Rhinolophus sinicus. The sequence continues at coordinate 146,834,154 of NC_133753.1, read as the reverse complement.
TCGGTGAAGATGGGAGGGACTTCTTTTTCTGTGCAGCTCTCTCCTCTCCGATTCTTTGTCCTGCATACCCTTAACTGTCTGGGCCTCCCTGGATTCCCAGTACCATCTATCTCCTCAACTCATGAGGAGAAAACCTCATGGGCTCAGCCTATGTTATGCCTCCCTGCTCTGTGGCCTGAAAACTCTCTCTAGGCAATAAGCTGGGACAATTTTAGGGCTTAACTTTGTTTGTTTCCCATGTCTCAGGGATCAATATCTTTTGTTACTTGATGTCCAATGTCTTGACAAATCATTTTTTCATATATTTTGTCCAGTTTTTTAGTTGTTTCACGTGGCAAGATAAATCACTTCACTGTTACTTCAGAAGTGGAGGTTTTCAGAAGCCTAATAATTTTAGATGGCAAATGACATTTGTATTTCACTATTTTTAAATGAATACATGGTACTTTAGAACACACTCTAAACAAAGTTGAATGGCAAATGACAAACCAGGGAAAGTATTTGTAATTATTTGTGCTATTAAGGATTAATAGCTCCAATATATAAGTAGGCCTTGTAAATCATATGAAAAAGATGAACAATCCCAGATGAAAAACAGAAAAATGTATTTTTGTTTACTTGTTTATTTGCTTTTATTAGTGGGCATTTGGTGAAAGAAAAAATGAAAATGATCAATAAATACGGGAAAAGATTTTCTTTCTCAGTGCTAATCAAAGAGATACTAATTGAAATGACTAAGAGATACCATTTTTCACTTGTAATGTTTTCAACAAATGACATGCTTGAGTGTCAAAATGGGTACAAACACATTTAGGTGATAATATAAATTGTCACAGTCTTTCTGGAATGAAACATGGTACTATGTATGAAAATTTAAAATGATTACTTGTTTTAGCAGTTGCTAATCTAGAAATTTATCCTAGCAAATAATTCCGTAAGTTTGTAAAAAAAAATTATTGTAGAATTATTGATAAAAACTGGAAACACTTGAATGTCAATTATTAGTTAAATAGTTAATCTTTATATATGCAATTATTTATTTTTAAATCCCACATAATTATCTTTTCAAAAGTTTGCAATTATTTCCTCAGTTGTTCAATGTGTGTGTGTGTGTGTGTGTGTGTGTGAATGTGTAGTATATACATTCAAGATACCACTATTTTGCTGTTATAAACGAGGTAGATATATATTTATTAACACAAAAGATATTTTCAATATATTGAGTGAAAAGGCAAGTTATAAATTAGTATATATAGATATACTATGGGAAATATACATACATGCAAACACACACACAACACACAATATTTCTCTGGATGGCAGAATTCCAGGTGATTTTTATTTTCTAATTTCTGTTCTTACATTTTTAAATTTTCAAAATAATGGATATAAATAGCTTTTACAACCAGAAACAAACTAACAAACCAGAAAGAAACCCTCACAGAGAAGCTTTAGAAGATTTAGTGGAACTAGGTTGTAAAATTGAGATGAAACCTGTGATTTGACAGTTGAGATGTCCAGGTGGTAGAAAAAGCAGGACCCAAGTTTGAGTTCTGACTCTTTCCTTTATGTATGGGGCGATCTTGGGCAAATTATTTAACATCTTTGCTTTTAATAGTTTTTAAAGTCATTGTTTTCAATTTGTAATATATCATATAATTATTATATTTGTCACAGGTAACATAAACACTCAACAAAGAGTGGTTTATTCTTTAAAATTATTTTTAATAACATAAGATAAGGGATATGAATAGTGTTTACCAGGCATAAAATCTACTTGGATGATGTGATGAGTTTATTATTATCATGGTGCAATGAGCAAATACTAATTATCTCTGTATGAGAGCTGCCGTCATTAATTTTAGTGAAACTTAATTTTTGTCTAAAATGTGATCTTCAATTAAGAGAATCATAGAGTTATTTTGTTTCATTTTATTTTAACCAGGAGTGGTGACTGTACTTGCAGTGAGTAGTTCCTCTTGTCCTATCTTCCCTCAATGTGTCACAGCCCACCATGCCTCCTGCTTGGCTCCTTCTGCCTGGGGAGGGATGGCTTTAGACAGGAAGTGCAAAGGCTTCTATTGCCACTGAAGAAGTCCGCTGAGTAACTTGCTGCTCTCCATGTGAGGATCTCTTAGCCTTCCATCATTTTCTAACCACTCCTTTGCTCCTAGAGAAAGGTTGGCTCTGAAGAACAAGAGGAACCTTGTGTTTCTTAAAACAAAGTGTATTGCTTAGCAGGAAAGTTAATAGATGTTAATGATCTTAAACTTTTCAAATAAAAACATTTCTTTACCTGTGGCATCCTATGACAGCCCATCTCTGGAGACTTCACAGAGGCAAGAAGTCTATCAGATTCTTTCCTTTGTCTTAAACAGATTCTTGCCACTAATATTGTAGAATAGGAACCAGGGTTGATTACCAAAGATACTACTAATCTTTCAAATGAAAACATGAGCATCTGCTATCACATGGGTATCATTTTATCGTCAAATAAAGACCCGTAAAGCATTAGTTCTACAGTCTGTCTGGGTTTGGAATATTTTTATGCACTGCTGTGAGAAAAGCAGGTGCACTCACACATCTATTTCTAAAGATTTGTCTATTTTGTCAGATGATTTGGGTTTAACATTACTGCAGATGTCAATTTCAGCCATTTTTTTTTGCTATTAGTAGAGCAGCTTAAAAGTTAGCTCTTGTAAGTCTGACTTCATATTTATTTTAGAACAATTTAAACCCTGTAACCTCTTTTATCTCTCAGATATGTTTCCTGTGCAATGACTTAAATCCAATGTTAGCTCAAAATGGAAACTTCCCCCTGTTGGAATATTGCTATTTCAATACCTTGCAATCTTTCACAATCCGTGGCATCAACACTGCTTTGCAATTTCTTTTGCTGCCCTCTAGCTCTTTGGCTTTACCTTCCTTGATGAGTGCCTGTACCAGGCTCCCAGGTGTTGAGAGGAGGGGTCCACAGGTTGTGGGCTATTATTGAAGTTTGTGAGATAATAATGGGGCCCCTATGCAAAATATTATAAAGTTTGTTTGCTGGTATTAGCATCCTAGTGAGAAGTGTGAGCTGGCCTGGTAACTTAGCATTGCATCCGAAAGTGAAAGCTTCTATGAACACATTATATAGGCTTATGTCCTTACTTAACAAAAGAAGTCACTGATTACAATTCCATATACCTTCATACTTTGCTCTGACACATCCCACTGCCCCAATTTTTTTTGGTAAAATTATGTTATCAAATAATATCTTCTGTCTTTTAATTGCTGTCTTTTATGTTCATATTATACATATATATATTTTTTTGTTTGTTTGTTTTGTTTTTTAACTACTTACATACAAAGAAATACTTACAAAGGGATACCTGTGAATTACCCACAAAGAAGTATCTTCTGAATTACCTCAAGGTTACAATAAATTAGCTCCACTTACTTAGTAGTTGTGCATGCTTTTTGAAGAAATAATACATTCTGTTTTTAATTGAGCAAAAGTAAACCCCTGCAAAATTATATCTGCCATATATTGCCTGCCAGTTGTATCTCAAATATCTTAAACTTGTTTTGTGTTTTGTAAAACAGAATTTTCAGTCAACCTTGACTTTTTTTTGTTAAAGAAGGAATTTTCTTTTTTGAGGAAGAATATTATGCAGATTCACAGTATTATTGTTGTTACGGATGCTAATGACCTTTATCCCTACAAATATTAATATTAAAATTTAAAAACATCTTCTTTTTGCCAAACCCAAACACTCCTGAATAAAGATCAAAGGTCACAGAGCTGTAATGATTCAATAGTAAAATATCAAAGTATTTAGAAAGTCTTTTCCACAATTGCTTAAATTATGTGAAAAAGTTTATCAAAAGGTCTAAGACCATCTTAAATTACAGTATAATATTTGCCTGATGAAGTCTCAAGAGAAATTACAATAGATTCATGCTGCAAAAATTTCAACCTCAGCAACAAGATAGCCATGTTTAAAAACTAAACCCAAACTAGAAACATGAATCATTTTCTTCATTTAATTTTAAAATACATTTCTAGTCATTTCCCATTATATTAGCTCTATTTTAATAATTGAAGATACCAGAGTACAGGGTGCTAAATAATGGGCATTATTTCTACACTCGGATTTTTTTTTTCACTGTTATTTCTATTGCTCAGAAAACCAAAGCAATCTTTTAAAATTGGGGTGTTGTTTACCATACCCCATTCATAGTGGTGTGGGCCTAGGAAAGAATTGGTAGTGTATGGAATTAGAGTAGTAGAGGAAAGAGAATGGGCATCTTAACAACAACAACAACAACAAAGTAAAGACATCATATGGAAAAGGATGAATTGTTGCTCTGAGGAATTCTTATTTCCCACTGTGACATTTAGTCTGGATTCTGCTATAGTCTTGATTGTCTTATTCACCATGGTCAATAAAGGTATCTTTCAGGCAAGGCTTTCAAAAGCTAAATCCAGGTAAAGGTGTTGAATACTTTTAATTTAGATTAATCAATTTTGAGACACAGAATGAAACATTTAAGCTTTTCCTTAAGTTTAGTATTTTAATATCTAAAGAAATTGAATATATGATGATAGTGAACTTTTTACAATTGAGCTCAGCTTGTTCTTTTAAATTATGTGTTAACGGTAGTTTTAATTAACACTGTGCAAATAAAGGGGGATCATTGTTTCTAGACTTTCATACTTGATTTTACCTAAGGACAAAGCTGTTAGCTAATAGGACCAGTGACACAGTTTCAGGTTAGTTAGAATTGAAGAAGATTAATTGAAACAGTCCTAGTCAGCTGCAGGAACAATATGAGTTCACAAGTGCTGAGTAGATAGTTCTCCTTTAAATGGTCCCCAACAGTCAGCCTGACCAAACTGCAGAGACCTTTGTCTAGCTCACCCACAACACACAGACTTGTTGACAACATTGAAGTGAAATAGAAAAATGAACCATATAAGAGCAATAAAACAGCATTACATCGTGAATATAATTTAATTTAGATTTCAAGAGGGACTTGAACTGACATGAACTATGAACCAAAAACTAGACAAAACCATACTAATGTATACCTCCTTTTCCTTCACCAAAAAGGATAAGAAAAAGCTCTCAGAATGGTTCACACTGCATTTTTACTAGATTTTTATTTTCTTAGACTACTTGTTGGGGGGAAAAAAAACTAGAAAAATCTACATATTTGTCAGAAAAAAACTTGTATAAGTTATTTAACTGGAAAAAAACCTTCCGCTCCCCAATGAAAAGAATGGATGCAGTTTGTCCTCTATTTCATGGTAGTTTAATAAATGTAAGAAGTACATCGATTGATAACGATATTTAATAATTAATTTTAAAGCAATGGTTTAACACAATATAGAATAATTTCATTTAAGATGTAACTTATTTAAGAGATATTGGTGTAATTATTGACTGATAAAGTATTATAATTTACTTTGCATGTTTATCTTTTAATCAGAAGTAATCAATGTATGTTTAAATATTATTTCTGCATATTCTTCCTTATCAATGGAATAACATTTATAGATATAGAAAACCCTTAATTTACAGTGACTGTACCTACATCAAATTAAGAGTGATGATGTATGAAGTGTGATCACAAAATATGGTGATCGTTTAAATAAAAAAAATTTTACAGTAAAAGACACATTGCCATTAATCCCCCTCAAAATACTCCCCCTTGCTTTGAACACACTTATCCCGTGGTTCTTGCCACTTTCTGAAGCAGTTCTGGAAGTCCTCTTTCGTGAGTGTCTTTAGTTGTGCTGTTGTGGCTGCCTCCATGTCCTGAATCAGTTGAAAATGTTTTCCTTTCATGGCTACTATGACTTTGGTGAAGAGCCAGAAGTCACACACCATAACCGGTGAATAAGGTGGTTGAGGACACACCGTAATGTTTTTATCTGATAGAAATTGCCGTACCAAAAGTGACGTGTGACACGGAGTGTTGCCATGATGGAGGATGAAGGAAAGACACTCAGGAAAGAGGACTTCCAGAACTGCTTCAGACAGTGGCAAGAACAATGGGATAAGTGTGTTCGAAGGGAGGGGGAGTATTTTGAGGGGGATTAATGGCAATATGTCTTTTACTGTAATAATTTTTTTTTTTATTTAAGCATTCACCATATATTTTGATCATACCACGTAGTCAATATCCAAATGTTTTGCATTGTGTATTTTAGACTGTGCCTTTTGTTCAAAAAATAGTGAAGTAGCTCTTTTAAAGTTAATAGCCATAATAATAAACAAGATAATTCCATAAGCAAAAATCAGTCTTACTTTGCATATATTAATTTAGCACAGTATTGCATTTAATACATTATCATTAATCATTAATACGTTTCAACACTGGCATATTTAAGTTCTTTAATGTTTGCTCTCTTGGTTTTTCTGTAGGGCTAAGGTATGAGACACTCATTTCAAATCTGAAAAGCAGCTTCATCAGTCTTTTGAAGCCCAGTGCAATCAATAACTATGCAAAGGGTGTGGTCATGGAATTTACACTGCTTTGTCAATCAATCCCTGCTTGAGTCCCCACCCTACACTCAATGTACTAAGATTTTTTTCTTTTAAAGAGACTGTAACTTCCTTTTATCTAAGACTTGTTATATAAATTGGAGCTATTGCTTTGACCACCTCCTTTCCCCCATCATCTTTTCTCGGCACACTTACCTACCTGCACAGTGAGTTGGCCTGTGCTGCCAGGCTCTCTGTAGGTGGTACCAGTCAGGGATGAGGGCTTCCTGAGTGTGACCTGTGGACTTCCTGTGGCTCTGCCCTTGGCCCTGAGTTCTTCAAAGGAGATACGGATCTTTGGGACTCAGAGCTGGTTGGACTAGCATCCCTGGAGTGTTGACCACGTGCTTCTTGCCTTCAGTGGATCACTAAAGGGCTCTGTCTTTTGTCTTGATTATGTCAAGTTCTTACCAAGGACTTGGTGGGGACACAGAACACTTGCTAACCAAATACACAGACGATAGAAGCTAAGAAGGATAATTACTTAGGTTGGACGCCAAAATTGGGGTTCAAAGTTTTTTCCATTGTATGTTGTAGTAGACTATAACTAAGGAGAAACGTAATGGGAGGAAATCTAAAGGCCTATACTTAGTTAAAAGAGAAAAAACACACAAATGACTGAATATATACTAGGTAGGGAAAGCATGGTTTAAGAGCACTTCTAGTGGCTAACAAAACAAAGTAAAAAACTAGAGTTTTCCGGCTGCCTATCATCGCAGTATGAATCTTAGCCTTGAAGACTGCTGAAGACACTAACGCATAAGGCTGTCTTGGAATGGAAACAAAAGGAAGTTATTAATTTATCTGTTCTTTACTGGTCAGATCCCATGTGGTGGATTGCATTGAGTTCTATTGTGACACTTTTAAGAACTCTGATAAACTTGAACCTGTATGGAAGAGGCTGACTTAATGATGAGGAAGCTGAAAATGTTAAGTTTAAGGTAGAGAGGATTTAGGTAGGATGCGATGTTGTTCTTTAAATATTGAAAATGTATTCTGCAGACTTGGTATGTGAGGTAGGAACTAAGTTTCTAAGTTATGGATAACAAAAGTACGCATTTAGGGTTATTCTCTTGTGAAAATTAAGTCTGGGGATGGATAGTACAGGGCTGGAGAAGCAGTTTCATGAAGTCATTGAGGACCAACTCTGGTATCTTCAATGAATGATTGTTTACCTCATGGTAAATTGCTGGCGTTCCTGCAATCACATCCCTATTCCAGCCAGCAGGAACAAGGGTCGGTATTGTGTGGGGAAAGGGCACACCTTCTCCTCCTTCTCCTTTGTAAGAAACCTTTTCAGCATTTCCACAAATATTTCCACTTACATTTTTGTGGCCCAGCTTAGTTTCATGGCCAATCTGGGCTGCTGTGGAAGCAGAATAGAACCAATAGTAGAAGTTCAAAAAAGGGCAACTTTTACTAAATATAGAGAATTTCCTGATAGCTTTATCTGCCCCAAATTGAATTGGCTTTTTTAGAGTTACTGATGTCATTGAACATTCAAAAGCAACTAAGAAATTACCTATCAGGAAAGTTTTAGGGGGAAATCTGATATGTACACAGTTCCTTTCAATACTATGTACTGACTATTTCAATATATGTGTGCACAGGCCTTGCAGAGCTTTAGTTTGATTAACTTTTCTTATAAGAGATTTTAATAAAATTAGATATCTACTTACTACATATCAATGATGACAAATGTTTCTTAAGGTGAATACTTAGTACACAAGTCTTGTTTTCATGTTATTCAGTAGCCAGCATATTCTTTTGATGGAAGGCACTAGAGTAATAGGTTTCTGTGGGCTCATAATACTTGACACACATAGCAATATTTCTGATACATGAAGGTCTGTGCTTTATGAATTTTGTTATTGATTAACTTGCTACAGGAAGTATTGATCCATTGATTGACCCAAATTTCACTCAATATAGCTATGATACAGATACGTTTTAAGATTTGTAGCACATGAAATGTATAGCTTCAGTTTTATATTGTGATGGATTTTAAATTTTCCTTTGGTCTTTGAATTATGTGGGTTTCTTTAGAAAACATGAAGATGTTGATGTGGTGTATATTCACCATTATGTAATTAAGAGATATAACATATTAAAGTTATGAGTTTTGTAATTTTAGACTGTAGTACCCTGCCTGCACCGTAAGTCTATAGGAAGTAGACTGAAAATACTCCAGTACTTTTAGGCCTGTCCTCATTCTTGCTGACACGGATAATACTTCAAAGGTCAGACACAATGGTTATTAGGTACCTGCTCCATTAGAAACAGGAGAAAAGCTATTGTTTTCCAAATTAGAAAAATATCATAAAAGAAGAAACTTTGTTTCCAAATAAGTAAACCAAATATCAGTAAGAATGCAATGGTAAATAAACACTGTTAAATTGTACTCTTTTAGAGATGTAATGAATTTTCCAAAACATAAAAATATAGGCCACACATAACTTGGTTTATATATTTTCAAGGCATAGTTTTGATTTGTGTGTGTGTGTGCGTGTGTGCGTGTGTGTGTGTTTGTGTATGAAAAGTGTGTGTATGAAAAGGTCGGACAATTAAGTTTGCAAACTTTCCGTGTGTGTGTGTGTGTGTGTGTGTATGTGTGTGTGTACAGGCCTTGCAGAGTTTTAGTATGATTAACTTTTCTTATAAGAGATTTTAATAAAATTAATAAACACACACACATACCCCTTCATTTTAGTTACTCACAGAGAACATTTCTGGAAAGCATTTTTGCATCAAACTGGAGTTCATATGGTACAAGGCATAGAGGACTGGGTTGGGAGAGGTCTTGGGGAGACAGTTTGTCCCCCTCCAATGTGTAGCCAGTGCCCTTACCTGATACTTATCAGACCAGGGACAGCTTGGCTGTGCTTTGTGGAAGCAACTCTGTATCCCAGCTTGGTTCTCCTTTTTGTTGGCAGCTAGGCCTTATTTCACACCCAATTTGAATACTTTTAGTTTGAGGAATCCTAACTTGATCCTCAGATGAAATCCTTTCCTAATGTGATGTATACTGTGTTGAATAAATTGAGCCAGGCTTTCTAAAGATTACAACTTATTTTTCAGGGGAAGGATTAAATTAAACCAAGGGATTGATTACCTTTGTCTCTTGTTTCCTCCTAACTCCTCTACAAGAAAAAAAAAGGACCAAACTTATTTTACCACTGTTATTTGTAAACTTTAGTGCAAATAACTCATCGAGGCCTCAGGTTCTTTATCTGTAGACAACAATAATAATACCTATTACGTAAGTATTATGTCGATTAAGTTAAATTTAACAAACATCTTCTGAGCTCCTTTTGTATTCTTCGTCTAGTAAAATGTAAAATAATTTCTTTTTAAAGCTGTTGTCAGCGTATCTGGTTATATAGAGATCAACAATTGATTCCTTTTGCATTCAAAAAGGAGGTCCTAATGTAACAGCCCCCCCCCCCACACACACACACACTAGCCCCTGCCCTTATTCCATGGACCTGTCAGTGTAGCTGCTCCAAGTTATGCTGTGAAATTGGGACTGACTCTTAGACACACCTGCCTGCCCCTTTCTCTTCTTTCTCTCCCGTTTATCTGTGACTTGTTAATAGCTCCATTCCTCAGCTTCCGTCCCTTGTCCTGCTTCCCACTTGTCTCTGTCCCCTCAAAAGAGTGAATCTTTCCTTCAGAAATCCGTACTAAATAACAGTGTGTGTATGTATGCCTGGGGTGGGCTCAGTGGCTCGCCTATTGCTTCTACTTACAGGTTAAGTTTGTTTGTTTTTTTCTTAAAGCACAATAAATGTTCACAAAGTGATCACACTCCTGTATCCAATGCCTCCGTGAAGCAACAGAGCATCACCAGAACCCCAGGACCCCTTCTTGACACTGTCAGTGACCATCTGCTCCTTAGCAGATGTATCTAAGTGTCAGAAGTCAGATTACCACGAATTTGACTTCTGACACTTAGATACATCTCGTCTCTTTTTTCGTAATCTTATATAAATATATCATGCAGCACATGTTCTTTTTTGCCTGTCTTATTTTGTTCAGTTATGTTTGTAAAATTCATCCAACTTGTATGTAGTTGTTTGTTCATTCTACTTGCTGGATGCCATTCCGTAGTGTGAACGTACCACATTTGTTTATACATTCTTCAGAATAATGGGAATTTGGATTCTTTACTTTTTTGTGTGTGGCTATTACAAAGAGTGCTGCTATGAACATCTCTTTTGGTGACTAGCTGGACATATTACTGTTGGGTTATACCTGGGAGTGGAATTGATGGGCCATAAGGTATGTATGTATATGTTCATTTTTAGTAGGTTCTACCAAACAATTTTCATAGCTAATTATAATAATTTACACTCCCACTTGCCTAATAGTTTCAAAAAAGCCTGTTCTCTGTCTACAAGCTGAAGTAGATTTCATCTATATTGAAATTTTCTCATCTCCTCTCTTCAAAATTACCTGTCAATTTTTAGATAATGTTAAAATGTTTTCTATCAGTTTTAGATCAAACTTTGTGCAATTATAAAATATCAATATAAAAAAATAGATATAGGTAATCTGGTTTTTCTGCATAGTAGTCAAGAAACTGCTTTAACGTTTGATTTTTGCAGCCAAACAAAGTAGTGATGTTAACTGACCAGATTCTGTAGTAGTTTTGGCTGCCATGTTGGGATTAGCTGAAGGTAATAAATAGAATAGAGTTACAACAATTTAAAACTATTATTTTTTTCTTAAACACCAATATTTTATTAAGTTAACTTTTAAGCAAGGGTCTAAGAAGAGACCTGCTGGTCTAAAGTGGAGACAAACTTAAGCTTTATTTTTGAAGTTCTATGTGAGATTATATTGAATCATCATAGATGCAGTCTTTTATTATTATTATTTTCTAGGGGGAAAACATCTAGAATATAAAGTTATCTTCATTTAAATGTATTTTTGTTTCAAAATGTCTAGTATTTATTGATGTAGGTGTTTTGAAATCAACGTGACATAAATGAGCTGATTTTCTCAGTTCATACTATGTCATACAGCCTACGAAGGACTGAGTTATTAATATTATGATGAACACCTAATAATGTCAGTGTTTAATGTCACACACTTACACGTCATGACATCAACACAGCTGGAGTCTGATAAATGGCCTTCCTTGATATTTTCTTTATGGAAAATGTTCAGTAATTTCATTCAGAAATGAAATTTTCTCTACAGAAATGTTCAGAAATTATTCCGTAGTTGACTGCACTGTTTTTGGCTAATAGAGTAAACGGATAACGTAAGAAATGCAAGAAGCATAACATTTGTTGGATACTACTGTTTCCATTTTGCAACAAACCACATCATAAGTTTCCTGTGTTCATTCATCATTGGGTATATAATATGTTAAATGAAAATGAATCACATATTCTGCATATTTTTCCTCTACACATCAAAATGTCTTTTTTTAGACATTGTCTACCACCTAATTTATAGCTCTGAAACCTTGTATCATTTCAGAATATGGCATTCAATAGTTTAAAGTGAAATGAATCACTATATGATGAAGAATGCTATTAAATCTTTTGGGATGTAAGGGTTTCTTTGCTACAGTCATATATGTAATGGTAGATTTCAATGAGAATGCCCTCTGAACATTAGAGGACATATTCATGAGCTGAAATTCCAAAAACAAATCTAATGATTTGACAGCCTTGCTCAAAAGACAGCATCTCAGCATTTTAGAGGTTGCCATGTACTGGATGACAGTCAGGGTGAGCCTGGGACTATCTTTCTGTGCTCTGACCCTGCGCCCGGCTGCCACTGTATTATGGCCCTAGCAGGGATGCCCCCACTCACCTACAGGCTCTCATCTCAGCAGTCCCAGTGGGGATGGGAGGTGGCAGCTCACAGGCACACATCCCAGCAGGAGAATGCCAGTAGTCACACCCTGCAGTGGTTAAACCCTTGTTCTTCACATGGAGATTTCTCAAGAAAGAATAATTTCCAAACTCTGCAGAATGGATTAAAAATACTATTTTAACATTCTCATAGCTGATTTCAACCAAATTCTTAGTGCATAAATGTTAAGAATGGAATAAATATTTTCATAAATTCTTTGAAAGTAACCATAAGCAGATCCAAATATATTGACTATGTTTCCTGTTTGATTTCTTCCAACTAGATTAGTGCTTTTAATATTACTGCACTTCATTTTTATGGATAATCAAGAATGTGCATGAAACCTTAATTTCCAGCACAGAAGGATAATTGCTCAGTGATCATTTACTTTCTTTAAAACATAACTGAATATAAACTAAGATAGACACACACACACACACACACACACACACACACACACAAAGCTATTTTTAAACATGGCATTGAAATGGTATATGAAATCAAATGGCATATGAAAAATGCATTCACCTTGGTGGGATTATTTTTCCTGCCTTACACCTACCTATAACTTAAAATGGACTAAGGATCTAGTTCACATGTTTAGTCATGGAATCCTAGGTAACACCTTACAGATCACTGGTAGTCTGAGCTCTTACTGGAGAGGTTGAGAAACAGAGCTGACCATATTAAGTGATTTGCTCAGTAACAGAGATAGCTCCAGCATCCACACGACTTAATTACATGAATCCACAGCTTTTTCCATTTGTCTATGGTTTACTATTGTTCTTTGTTTCAGCGACAACGGTGAGAGCTCATTTAACATGTTTTAGATTAAAGAGATTTTATAGCACAGTGAAAAGCATAGAAAACATGAATTTATTGGAAAGGACACTGATCTTTAACAGTGATGTCTTTGCTGGTTTTGGGTTAATCTTCCTATGGTATCAGTTCTACACCATTAAAAAAAGAAAGATTGCCATAAACCGTATCATAGCTCTTATGCACATATATGCAGAAACAACCGAACTATAGTGTGTGAATAAACATTCCCTGACCCCCATCCTGATTTTCTTTCCACTCTTTCCATGAGCAAGCAGGGGACCATTTAAAGTAAGGAAAATGGAGGAAAATAGAGAAGTGATAAAGGGCAATTTGAGCAGTAAGTACACTGTGGTATCCGTGGGACCCTTCTCCAACTTCATGCGATAGCGTGCAGTATAGAAAAGGTTCTTTCAGCAAGTGTTTAGGAAAATATGTTCCAAAAGATCTGCATAACATTAGTGTAACCAAGTGTTCCTCTCTGTGGCTTCCTGTTTTGGAATTAAATGCCTTCAGGGTACTCAGAATAACTCTGTTTAGAAACACAAGAAGAATTTAACCTCTTATGTTCCTAATCCTTTTTATAAAACTATAGATTAACTAGAAAACAAAAAGATCTCATTCTACTTTATCAGTAGTTTCAGCTAATATTTAAAATTGTTTATACATAAAGTAGGTGGTTTAGTTAGAGAACAAAGGTGTAAATAGAAATTCTGACAAGAATTATCACCAAAATTGTAAGATCAGTTTCGTCTCTTTATAAACAATTTTCATAGACCAACCTTTTTTTGCAGATAGGATTATTTCTAAACGAACTCAATGAAAAATTTCTAGTGGTTATTTATAAGAGGTACATACAAGGAGCAGATAAGCTGATTCTGTTTACTTCTTTGTGGTGTTATTGTTCAACATTCTTAAGTCGTTGCTGCAAATCCAGCAGAGGGAGCACCAAACAATATTTTTGTTTAGCTTAAAGCTTAACAATATATTTTTAAAATGTCTTTCTCCATTTTCATTTAAAAAGATATCTACAACTAATCATTTAAATATTATACATTTTCACTGTATAGCTTTAACTTGCGGTGTGTTTCTAATTATTTGAAGTTAAAAAACTTAAAGGGACCTTATTTGTGCAATTCAGTTCTACAAACATCCGTTAAATATCTAATGTATGTAAGACTTGATAAGTAATGGAGAGTCAAGGGTGAATAACTCCACAGTTTCTGGCCTTCAGGAATTTATAATCTAGTTGAAAGGAGAGAATTGTAAAGATCCTTCCATTTGCAAGTTAGGATATGGACCACTTATTTTGATGAAGAATCCATGGAGATGTTATTGAGAAGGTGATATTTGAATTGGACCTTGAAGCTGAAGTTTCCTAAATTGGAAATTCTAGACAGGAGAGAATAGCATAATGCAAGGTGTATGTGAGAAAAGGAAATTCTAAGGTGTGGCTTGATAGAACATGGGTAATACAGGGGATATGCTGAGAAGTGAGGTCAGAAAGCTAAGGTGAAGACAGATAACGGAGCACCTTGAAATCCATGTTAAAGAGTTTTGGTTTTATTCTCTTGGCAAAGGTTACCAAATTGGAGACCATTAAGAGGCAACAAATGATATTTTAATAAGATAATACTTCATTCAGGATAAAAAGTTGCCTGGACAACTTAGAGATTAAAATTAGACATCTTTGTACTAGATCAGGTGAGATATTGTAACAGCTGGGATGCTTCTGCTGCTGCTGCTACCTTTCATTTATATTTGCATGTATATATATCATACATATTTGTGTGTGTGCATGTGTATATAGAGAGATACCTCTCTCTCTCTCTCTCTGTGTATATATACATTTTACATACATACAGTATATACAATAACACAGTTCCTAAATCATATATATCTATGTATATATCTGTCAGAGTGATTTTGTGATGTAAAGATTTGTACTAAAATATGTTAGGTAATGTGTACAAGGTCTCAAAACAAATTCAGAGCAAAGCTGGTACTTAAATCCTAGGTCTTTTGAGTCCACACCTGGTATTCTCTTCATTATAATGGGCTGCTGTTGCATTAGATGATGTCAGCGTAGGTGGGAAGGATGGAATGTGTGTGAGAGAGATTATGGAGGTATAAAAGGTGTGGATCACAGGGACAGGAAGGAGTCAAAGACAACTTCCAGGTTTTCAGTTTCTGACCAGGAAGCCAAATGTGTTGCCAGTTGCCCCCACTGGAGATGTAAGGGAGATCTTACATGGATGGCCAGTGGGATGAGACAGGTGGGAGGGATGGGCTAAGGAGAAGCTAATTCAACTTTGGCACGTCATATTTGAGATGCTGGAGGGCGTCCTGGTAGAGATGTCTAGCACATGCTTCCAATTTTAGGTTTGGAGCTCAGAAGAGAAGCCAGAGTTAGAGTTTGGGAAGTGTATGAGATAATTCAGGGAAATTAGACTGAGAAGAGGAGTGAAGTGAGAACCAAACCTTGGGGGATGCCTGCATGTAGGAGGGTGAAGAAAGGAAAAAGCGTGGGAAGGAGCCTGCACAGTGACAGAGATGAGAGCAGTCAGCAGAATGCCCCATTCGTCACTCAACAATGTTTGCATCACTGCTGTGTGCAAGGCACTGAAGCCTCTGTCCAGAGTATGAAGGAGGGTGCCTTAGCGGTCATCTGCTGCGGAGGACAGTTCAGGATGGGCCTATGAGAGGTCATCGGGTTTGTTCACTCAGGAAATTAGACTTCCTAAATATGCACAGAACTTGAGTGTACTAAAATACAAAGTAGACTTCTACCTCAGAGTTCTGTATATGTGAAGTTAAAAGGTCCCAGAGGACCACTACTTGGCTCAGAATCTATGGATTATGACTTTGATATCCAGGTGAGTTGTTTGTGGGTCAAACTCACTTCTATAGTTTCCAAAAGATGCACAGTGTCCTCGTAACCTTGATTATTTATCTTTATTTTATAACTAGTTTTTGTTTGATTTTTTTATAACAGAGAAAATATCACTGCTATGTTCGTATAATGACATAAGCTTTTATGAAAGATGAAAATGCAAAGAACAAATTTAAAAATCCCCCTCAAATAACCAACATAATACATTAGATCATCACAAATACAACTTCCTTCTCTTTCTACTTCCTCCTCCATCCCTTCTTTCTTTCCTTTCCATTGATCTGTTGATCATACTATGCCTATTATTTTAAATAAAAAGGATTGAATTTAATTTTACTTAAATACATAAGAAGGAAAAGAAACTAACAGTACCTAAAAGAATTGTAGAACTTCTAAATAAGTACTTCTTCACTACAAGGGGTAGTATACAGTATATTTTAGAGATTTGTCTAAAGTTAAGAAATGAGATTATGAAAAATGTAATGAGGTAAGAGTTACGGTTTTAAGACATATGTTTCTATTTAGATCATTTACACTGATCTGCTTTGAAAAATGCGTATATACATGTACTCTAGCTTCCTACTCCCTCACTATTTTTGTCTGTTACAAGATTATTTTTACTTATTTTAGCTTTATAACATTTACATTCTGTTTTGTAATTAATGTCTGTAATTGTTTAATTTTAATTCTATATTTAACTGAAATATAATTAACTGGTATTCAGTATTCACTATGATTTTTTTTACCTTGACTTTTCCGTCCTTGAATTTTAATTTTCATTTATATTTTGGTTGGCTAGTTTCCATCATTAAGTAGAATTCTCCAGGAAGGTTTTTTTATGGGGCTGTTTCATTGTTGAGAATGTCTTTTGTTTTGTTTATTCTATGCAGACATAGTGGTTAGGCAGACAGCTCTTGGGACATGGCTTCTTTCCTTTAGAACCCTGCAAAATTGGTCAGTGTCTTCTGGTGTTGAAAGTTGCTGTGGAAAAATCTCAGGCTGACTTAATTGTTCTCCGTTTTATGTATAATTTCCTTTTTTTATTTTCTTCTCTTTATTTTTCCCTTAATTTTTTTTTTTTTGTGTGTGTGTGGTGTCCTCTATTCAAATTTAATGTTATAACCATGTGGAAAATGAATTAAATTGAACCTTTATTTCACAGTGTGCTCCAGAATAAAATCCCAGATGGGCTGAATAATTTAATTTTATAGTGAAGCCATACAACTAATAGATGAAAACTCTGATGACTCTCTAATCTCTCTAAGAATGGCCTCAAGATAGAAACCGTGAAGAAATGATCTATAGTTTGATTTACATAAAAAAAAACCAAATATGACTAACGTTAAAGGAAAAATTACAACAGGTAAAATATTCAAAACAAATGCTAGATGCTAGATCTTTGTTGTGTATGTGTGTTTTATTCATGATAAAACCAACACTACAAAAGAAAAGTTGGTGAAGGGCACACCGAGGCATTTCACAAGTGGCAAAATTCAAGAGAAGACTGCTAGTAAGTAATGGTGAACTTTTAAGAAATCAGAAAGAAATTTTCTTGTTTTGAACACAGGATTTCTCATGCGTACTTGCAAATATTGGATTAAATAAACTTGAACAGCCTTTCAAGCTGGAAAATTCCATGGTTCTGAGATATGTATGTCTTATCCTTGCTATTATTAGATTGTTTTCTCCTTGATACGTCCAAGAAATGTGTCCTATGCATCTTTCTGCCCTCCATAATGCATAGCGCAGAACTTGGACTATACTGCCCCTGAAATAAATATTTACTGAATAATAATTGTAATGAATTTTTAAAAATTAATGTTTATTAACCATTATTTTATAAAAATATATTTGAGAGCTTTGTATAGATACTGTAATGAAGATAGATTTTTTTAGATTTTTAAATTTATGACTAGTCTTATGCTTAGAATTTTGATTAATGCATTTTATTACTTGAATAGGAAGGTTGATTGTTTTGTAGGATAGTTGTATACCTAAATCTCATTTTGCAAAATGTGATCTTTGTTAATTTTCATAAATGATCGTATACAGAATTTTATTTTTAAACCCTGATTTCTATGAGGTGCAAATTTTTTACTATGTACATGGTTTATTGGACATTGATGCTATAATTATTTTTTTTTTTTTTTAAAAAACACCTTTAAAATGATTTTAATGTGAAGTGACAAAATTATGACATGAAAATTGAAAATGCACATTGAATATGTGGTTAGAAGTTAGGGATAATTGACTATTTTTTTTATGTTGATTGAAATAAGGAAACTGAAGCTTTTATTAAATGATGGGGCATATTCAAACTGATAGAATGATTTCATAGGCTGTTTAACAGCAAACTTTCTTTGGAGAACCATATTGTGTAATTGGTTAGTGATATTAAAATTAGTATCAGCCTTGATATATCAAATGTATTTATTTTTAACTTTTATGCAGACGTAGTTATTAAAATGTACATTTCAAGTACATTTTGAGTGTCTTTCAAAGTATTTTTGAATGACTTCCACTTGAGAAGTAAGGAGCTAGGTTTGTTAGTTATTAATCCAAATACAGTAATATAGCTTGTTTTATTGATCTTTCTATGATTTTTAAAATTAGGAGTGAGAAAAGTCACAGAGGCAGTTTGTTGACATATTGCAATCCATATGTGTGCTTTTCTGATAAGGAAGGTATAGCATATACCATCCCTCCAGAACATTTAGCACCAGATTTATGATTTTTCTAATTTGGTTTGCAGCTTGCCAAAGAGCATGTGAGTGCATATTTGATCAGAAGCATATTTTGCCTTGAATCAGATGAAGAATACTTAATGAATCAATGCCAAGAAGCACTGTAGCGAGATGCATCCTAGCAGACTAAAAAGGCTTTAAAATGCCGTAATGTGAAATATAATAGAGATAAAATAAATTACATAAAAAGTCAAGTTTTTCAGTTTATCATGCCCATCCCCTTAATAAAATTATCCATCATTACTATTGCAAATGGTATTTTATATTTATGTGATGAATTTTGCGTTTTCAGTGGGGTGAAAGCTTATTTCAAGTGTATTATATTCATTCTTTCGTGGGAGCTGAGAAAGATACAAGTTGTACCTTAGAGGTGTCAGTAGTTCTGCCCTCTCCAGCAAACCTTCCTCTGAGAATGAATGCTAGAGAATAGCAATTAAAGTTACTTTTTTTTTTTCTCATTTGATAGGAAAAAAATGATCTCTGTTTTGTGTTTCTTGGTTTATCAATGAAGTTAGAAAATATTCCTGTTTATTTAGCCGTTTGTATTTCTTCCTTTATAAATTGCTTGTCCTTGTTTTTTGTCCATTTTTCTACAAAGGTACTCACTTCTCACTGGTTTATGAGATTTTTTATTTGTTAAGGATGTTAGCACTTTGTTGTATAGGTTATACATATCTTGCCTAGTTTTTTCTTTTTCTTTTTTGTATTTTAACTTCATTTGCAGTGTTTTCTGACATACATAATTATAAAAATAATTATAGTCAAATCTAGTAATCTTTTAGTCTATGGTTTCTTTCTTGGTTAAGAGTTGAAAGACCTGTAGCAACCCTACATTATATAAAATTTTCTTTCTTTTGAGACTGTAATATAGGCGGGAATAATCAAGGAAAGCCTTTCTACTGCTTAGCTTAAATAAGTTATAAGGATTTACCTATGTTGAACTGTGAATTTTATTTATAATGACTCCCTTACAAGTTATATATATATATATATATATATATATATATATATATATATATATATATATATATATATATATGTATATATATATATAAAGATGCTGTTTTACTTCAGGTGGGGGAATTGGCTGTTTTATCTCAGGTGGGGGAAGGCTCTTCCCAAGTGAAGTGTCCTTCAACATTTTGCTTTCCCTGTTGCTATTTCTTCTCCGCTGTGCAGAAGTGGAGAAAGGAGCGTGAGGGATGAGACGTGATTCCGATGACACTCTGTTCTCCACCCAGAAGAACAGTTTGACATACAGAAATTACACCCCGTGTAGTTATTTGGTTTCCAGGCTAGCCCACAATAGCAATAATAGTTTCTGGGGTTTTTTTCCCTATTGTTCATTGTGTAAAATTCCAGTCATGTTTTAATTGGGGATTTAAAGGTAGCCTGGGATCCTGAACAAAATAGTTTCAAGTTCAAAACAGGTTATAAATAAACTTTGGAAACATAGCCCATTTGTAGGTAGTGGCCTACTGGTCGTTTTCTTGAGGAGCCACATCGAAGGACCCTGGATCAGGAATGGTCTAGTTGGTCTTGGGGAACTCGAATGAGCCCTCAGTGATTCTGCACATTAAGTTTACAGTGAGAATTGTTTTCTAAGTTCTGTGAAGTGAGAGGTCTGACTGGTGCATAAGTACGAGGTGTGATCAAGAAATACAGTGACTGTTCAAATAAAAAAATTGTTACAGTAAAAGACACATTGCTATTAACCCCCTTCAAAATACTCCCCCTCTCTTTGAACACACTTATCCCATCGTTCTTGCCACTTTCTGAAGCAGTTCTGGAAGTCCTTGTTCATGAGTGTCTTTTACTTCATCCTCCATCACGACAGTGTTCCATGTCATGCATTGCTTCCGGTACGGCAATTTCTGTCAAATAAAAACATTACTGTGTGTCCTCATCCACCTTATTCACTGAATCTGGCACCGGGCGACTTCTGGCTCTTCCCCAAAGTCACAATGACCATGAAAGGAAAACGTTTTGAATTGATTCAGGACATCCAAGCAGCCACAGCAGTGCAACTAAAGACACTCACGAAAGAGGACTTCCAGAACTGCTTCAGGAAGTGGCAAGAATGATGGGATAAGTGTGTTTGAAGCAAGGGGGAGTATTTTGAGGAAGATTAATGGCAATGTATCTTTTACTGTAATACAATTTTTTTATTTAAATATTCATCATATTGTTTGATGACACATTGTATGTCTTTTCTTTAGGATCCAGAGCAGCATTACCCAACAGAATTTCCTGCAATGATGTATGACTGTTCACTTACTAATGGGAGAAATAGTTTATATCTTTGCTCTCTAATATGGTAGCCACCAGCCCCATGTGGTTATTGAGCACTTGAAATGTGGCTAGTAGAATGGAGAAACTGAATTTTTAGTATTACTTAATTTTAATTAATTTCAATATCCTCCTGAGGATAGTGGCTATTATACTGAAAATATAGAGTTTTGTGATGAGTGGAGTAAAGTCCTCAATTTTATACCAAACTTGAGAATTAACAAATCAAGTTAATCCCTGTTATAGACTTTCTCCCTTATTATCTGATAAAAAACATCATCGAATGTGTAACTGTTAGTTGGATCCTGTTTAAAAGAAACACAACTATGAAAAGTTTAAGACAATTTTGAGACAATCTGGGAAACCTGAACATGGATTAGGTATTAGGTGATTTTATGGAATTCGTTTTATTAGCTGTGATAATAACAATGGATTTGTATTATTAAAATACAATAATGAAGTTTTTAGATGAAATATATGATACCTAGGATTTGCTTTAGGGAAAATAATAATGGCAGAGGCATGGATGAGATATGACTGCCCAGTGTTCACAGTTCTGGAGCTGGCTTAAGGGCATATGGGATCCATTATACTGGTTTTGTACTGTTGTAGGTGATAGAAAGTTTTCTTAATAAATTGCATTGAATTGGGAGAGCTCCTTGTACATCATATATTTCAACCATTTGTCCAAGTTCATTTACTCAGCCATTAAATGGCAGAGTTAAGATTCAAATCTGTCATTCAGTTCTAAGTTTTACTGATTTTCTATGACATTACACTGTATCATATTTTAGATACACGGTTACCTATCCCACCTGCTCCATGATCCTTCACACGTTATCTTGCACATTTCCCTCCTGTGTAGGTAAGGCCAATTTAGTAGCAGGGCTAGGTCAGCAGAGGCTAGAGTCTTTCATGACAAGCTGGATCAGGTTGGGATGTTACAGGATCCAGATTTGAGGGCTTAATACAAACAGAAGCTTGGGAAGAAACCAGAGGAGCAGTAGCAGTAGCAGATTCAAGAAGAGAGAAAGAAGCCAGGTCAAATTCTTAAGAAATCTGGAATGGGTACAAGATGGATAAAAAAGTAAAAAAGCTGTGAGCGCACTTTGTGTAGAAAGCAGTGGTGCTGACTGCTAATTCTTATGGGGAGATGGCTGCATATTTCAAGGGCAGGTTAGCTAATTTAGCAAATAACCAGATTGACATTCCTCACTGTGAACCCCTTATACTACTATACCTGATAGTCTCTACTTATTTAATCTAAAATAGTTATAGTACAATAGAATTTTTATCTAGAAGGGGCTATTGAGGTCATCTAATTCAACCAAGTTATTTCTAAGTGTTATCAAATTTATGTTGCATTTCCAGAGGGTGGTTGGTATTGAATTATGTGCCATAAGGATTACAAAATTTCAGTTATGTATGCCCTCAAAAAGATTTGAGATGAGTAGATAATACTTAATGATTATTCAAGTAATGCAAATACTTGGTTAAATTGATAATTGGTTAAAGTAGAGAAGAATAATTTTATTTATAAAATAAAACTTATTTTATTAGTCACAATTTATGGATTGTGTTGACACTTATGTTTCTGGTCTCAGGGCTGTTGTTAAGTAAGACTTTCTCCCATCAATAAATGAATAGACACAAAGTGTACATTTTACATGTATATTACAAGTGTCCATGTTTTGTATTTCATGCTAGGAATGGGAGGTAGAGGTGAATGGTGGGATGATTTCAGCAAGTAAGCCATTAAGGCTTAGGAATAAACTAGTGGGTGGAATGTCTGTTATACATTTGCCTTAACTAGGATGCAACTATTTAGAAGTAAAGTAAAACAAAACATTATTGAACAGCATGATATTGGCGTTGTGATAATTTTCTAGTTGTGCTTATTTGCATAGTTTTGGGCTATTTGAATACTTCTTTTTGAATCTTACTTTTGAATTCTTTAGTTAAGGCCAAGGAAAAGTATTAAATTTCTCCTCTTGTACCCAAACTATTGTACAGACAAAAGCAACAGCTTCCAAAGTCAATTTCTAAGTTTAATAGCAGATTTTTGTATTTATTAGGTATGATTAAGTTAGGACTACCGTATTTATTTGTTCATTCACTTGTTATTTCCTTATATTTACTCATTAATTTAACAAACTTGCTCTGTGTTACTACTGAGGATAAAAGGATGAATAAAACATAGCCCTACCCACGTACTGCTCATATTTTAGTTGAGTAAACAGACATGTGAGTAATTGTGACTGAGTGTGTCGATTGTTATAAAGGTGGCACATGCAAAGGACTATGGGAACATTGTGAAGGAAAGGATTAGCTAGGAGATGGAATGGGGTTGGGCTACAGATAGTTTTCATGGAGAAGAACCTTGAAGAATAAATTTGGGTTGATTATATTTCCTATTATATTAATATTGGCAACTGTGAGAACAAGATTGTAAGAAAACCTATAGATGTCATCTGTTCTTAGCTTTGAAGATGCTTTGAGTTCTATTTCCCCCATTGTCTGATATCTATGTATATCTAGATCTACATGTATCTATATCCTCTATATCTATATCAATAAGTATCTATATCTATCTCAACCTTGGATCTCTGTCCTATCTGCTGTCTGGTTTTATTCTTCGGATCCTAGTTGACGTCTCCTCCATTTTTGATGATTGACCTGGTTTTGAGCTATGTACTCTTAGGCTGACTTGGCCCTGTCACTGCTTCTGTTAACTGCTCTTTTCCCTTGACCTAAGGCTCCTCCAGCTTGAAACAAGAGGAGTTTCATTCACATGATCTGGCCAGGCCTTGAGAACCCTGCTCCAACCAGGACTCCAGTGTCTTCCAGCCAATTTCATTTTTCTGAGATTGAGTATTAGAAAAGGAAGGTCTGAAAGAATGCATGTGTGATATGCCTAGAGACCAGGATCAGAAGGGATGTAATAAATTTGGGAAGACAAGTGAAGGCTGGAGTGTGAGAACCATGAATATCTTGGATTTGGGGCTTTATTCTTCATGCCAAATGGTTTTCAGGAGGATTGTGACACCGTCACATCTATACTGTAGAAATATAATAGTGCCATGACTGGACCATAAAGAAGAGAGATTGCAGTCAGGAAGACCAGTTAAAAGGAAAGAGATAATGAAGCCCTGAATTGAACAAGACAGTAATGATGGAGGAGAAGAAATAAATCAGAAAAGTTTCAGAAATGGAACTAATAAGATTTGGGAACTGATTAGAAATTGAATGTGAGAGAAAGAAAAAAATTGACGATATTTTAAAGTTTTCCGGTTTCAGTGATGAGATGGGTTATTTTTTCCTTTGTCATTACACTTGCAATTAATGTAAAAATAAACCACACTTGTAATTTATTTAATGTCTGTCTTCTCCATTGGAATGAACTCCACCAGGGAGGGACTTTGTCTTTTTTCCTTACGTCTATATTCCCTAGTACCTGGCACAGTGTCTGTCTATATTAATATTCTCAATTAATAATTGTTGACCAACTGACTTGTTTCATTCCCTTAATACGTTTTTATTGACTGCCTGGCACTATTTTAGATGAATTTTAATACCTTTAACTAAGACATGAGATGTATGAGGATGAGCAGGTTCAATGAAAAGGTAATGGGTTATATGTTGCACACATGGAACTGAGATGCCATGGAACATCCAGCTGGAGACATGAATCTGTCTCAACTTTTTTTTTTTTTTTTTTTGTCTAAACTTTCAAAGAGTGATCTTGGTAGGAGATTCAGATTTAGGATGTAAATGAAACCTAAAGCATGACGTATTTGAGATTAATAGAAAGGGTCAGTAAAGTGAGGCCTGGTAATGCCTGAAGACAGAATTCTGGGGAATAGAAGTATTTAACAGGTAAGTAGAGAAAGAAGAGTTAACTATCGCAACCGAGAAGGATGTCCAGAATTTTAGGAGAAAAATCAGGGCACAGTGTTGTCATCAAGGTAAAGGAAGAGAAAGTTTCAAGGAGGAGTATGTGTTGGGATATAGTAGTTGTGAAATTTGAATCCCTGGAAGAGTACTAGGATAGTTGGGGATTCCTGAAATATTCTCTTTTGTTTTGCCTCAATTTGTGTGTGAACTCTTTAATTGATGGCCAAATTACTTACTCTAAACTGTGGAGACTTCCTACTACCTTATGCCTGTGAAATGCAAGTAAAATTCACTCAATGTTAGTATTATTCATTTAATAAAGCCTGAGTTTTGTTGCCTGACTATAAACTGCAAGAGAAAAGCCCAAAATTTGAAAAGAAATTTCTACTTTTAGATGAAGTACATGCTCTAAACTAATTTTCACATGTTCATGGTCCATTGCTTTTTTCACTTGAATAAATTTACTTTTCAATTGTGATAACACTTTTAAAGCAATTAAAAGACAAATGAATTTCTAGCCATTATAAATGATTGTTAATGCATAAGGGCATTATTATAATGTTTGTGCATATACTAGTGTGTGTGGTAGAATGGGGAAACTGTAATTCTTTGATTTGTAAGGCTTTTTGAGTTACTATGAATTTTTTGAAACCACAATGAAGATCACAATCTTGCTTTTATTCTCCTGATTTTCTTTGGAAAAGCAAATTATTTTAGCAACAGACTGGATTCCTTAATATTCAACCAGTCAGAGAGAACTAAAAGACGGGGGGGGGGGGGGAGGACGGGGGACTTCCTTTGGAAACAGAAACATTTGAAGAACTATTTGGCTGCAGGAATCCACTGCTTAGTGTGTGTGTGTCCATAAAGTTTTGTTTTGTAGCTCTGAATTTAAAAATTGGATGGGTTACTACTCATCCAATGGGATGAGTATGAGAGATTTCCTTGTAAATAGACCCCATCAATATTGTCCTGTGTTCCCACTAGATGATCAATAAATTTGAGTTGAAAGATTGATTGTTGACAAGATTTAGAAGTTACTTAATGTTTCAAAATACCTAATTCCTTGCAATTATATACAAAATCTAGAGCCTTGAAGGGTTTCTTGAACTGATACACTTGATTTGAGCACAATCATTACTAATTAAGCTAATAAAGAAAATTGCTTTTGAAGGTTCAACTTTGAGGTATCCTTTACTTAAAATACCTATGGATTGTGCAGAAAACGTATTTTCTGCCTAATACTCCCTTTTAGTCTCAGTCATAATCCTAGTTTGGAAGGGGGCATAAAAATAAAGTAGTCATGCGAAATTATTATTTATAAGTATCAGTCACAATATACCCAGAAAAGATTGAACATATGAAAAAAAATAAGCTAAATTGGGCAAAATGCCCAGAGATCCTGACAAATATAGCTTTCTTTAGACGAAAAAGAAAAAAAAAGGAAAATAATATATAAAATTTATGCCTAAGAGTCAGGAATTTCCTTCCTTTGTTAAGAGTAGTTTTTTTTTTACCTAGTGGATCATTCTCATATACTTTTTATAATTTGAAATTCTAATTAAGGTGTGCAGTTACATACACACACACACACACACACACACACACACACACACACACACACACACACCCATGCATGCACACACACACTCTAACGCCATTAAAAAATTAGCATGAAAGATCCCAGTGACCCACAGGATAGCTTCATGTTACATTTCATGTTACATTTTCAACTCTTCTATCGTACTAGTTCTATCCTCTTGCCCCATCACTTTAACGTTTTCTCCCTGTATGCTTGAAAGTTCTCTCTTAAAAGTCACCAGTGATAACAGAAACATCAATTCAAATGGTCTCTTCAGACTGTTCTTTATTTTTCTGTAACATCCAAGGCTATTGATCACAATCTGCTGGAAGCTTTTCCTTCTGTGACTTCCATGTCATTTTCCTCTCCTTATTTTTCTTCGTCTGTGAGGTTCTTATTGCTAGCTCCTCCTCTCCTGTCTCAGAAATATGGCATTCCTCAAGATTTTTCCTTGCCCTTATCTTTTTATGTCCATTAGAAATGTCATGTACTACTGTTGTTCCAGTTAGTCCTTTCGTGTTGATGACTCAAATCCCAAATATCTCCAAACTTTAAAGTTATACACATGGGCAGAATTCTGGCTCTACCTCTTACTAATTGTAATCTTAGGCAAGTTGTGTAGTCAAGATCTTTAGGACCCAGTTTGGGTAAAATAAGGCCTTATCGCATCAGGTTGCTTATGACAGTGGCATGCATAGTTTATAGTTCAAGGAAGAGATTTGAAATAGGATTAGAATTGTTAGCTTGAAGTCAGACTGTAGAGGATTGAAGTATAGAGCTTAAACTATGTTTGATAGATGCTGAAGATCCTAAGAAAGTAGCTGTGAGGTAGTCTAACAAATTAAGAGGGTCGGTTTCGGAGTCACTCTGCCTGGGTGTGGAACTTGATTACATCATTGATTAGCTGAGTGACATCACAAGTTAATCAAGCTTTCTAGGGTTCAATTTCCACATTTATTCACTAGAGATGATAATGATATCAGGTTTATGGAGCTGTTGGTAGGGCTACATGAAATAATCCATGTAAAACATTTAGGACATTGCTTAGCAAGAAAGAAAATAATGTTAGATTATTATTGTGATTAGTCATGTGGTAGAGCTATATGATTGGAGCTTTGCTTTAAAAAAGAATAACCTGGAAATGAAGTGAAGGATGGATGGAAAATCAGAGAGAGAAGACACGGTAAGATAAATTAGAAGCTTATTTAAATAGAATAATCCTCAAGAGAGGTCATAAGAGATTAAAAAAAAAAAAAAAGGTTGGGAACAGTATTGGGAAAAAAGGAACCAATGAAAGACATGTTCCTAGAGAGTATTTGTTTGTCTAAGCAAATTACTGTTGAATGTAAGGGCCCAAAACAAGCCCCCTTTTATCAGACAACTCCAGTGTTCAGCCTAGATAACTGGGAAGATGACGGTGTCATTAACAGTAAAAGAGACATCATTAGCAGGTACTGTTTTGGAGATGCTGATTTAAGCCATCAGAATCCTATAGGCCATGGAATTTGACGGGAAAAGTCTAAAGACAGATGACTATAGAAATGGCTTCAGTAATAGTTACCACTATTTGAGCATTAACTGTGTGTCATACGTATACATATCGTATGTTCAAGGCAGTCAGGGTGACTTGCTAAATTGGTCATGAGCTTCAGTATCTGATACATTAGATCTTGCCATCATTTCTGCCTGGAATAACCTATGCCTCATTTCTAACAGTTGTAGTAATTCGTTATCTGGCTAACGGACACCTTTTAAACCGAGACTTTCTGCATCCTTGCAGGATAGAGTTGGGATTGAGGTCTTTATCTGTAATCCCATGTATACTATGCTTCTCATACAGTCATAACCCACAGTTGGCTGTGAGTTATACTCACTTGTGGATACAACTTACATGACTTGGCTCTCTTTTTTTATTATTTTATTATTTTATTAAATTTATTGGGAGTGACATTGGTTAGTAAAATTATATAGGTTTCAATTGTACTTTTCTATAATACATCATGTATATATTGCATTGTGTGTTCATCCCCCAGAGTCAGTTCTCCTTCCATCACGATATATTTTACTCATTTTTCCCCCTTTTACCAATCCCCCTCCCCCTTTGCCCTCTGGGAAAAACTAAACTGTTGTCTGTGTCTGTGAGTCTTTGTTTCTTTGTCTTGTTCCTTTGTTACTTTCCGTTTCATATCCCATATGTAAGTGAGGTCATATGGTTCTTGAAATTTTCTGTCTGACTTATTTTGCTTAGCATGAATCTCAGTATCCATCCATGTTGTCACAAATGGCAATAATTCATCTTTTCTAGTGGCTGAGTAATATTCCATTGTGTATATATACCATATCTTGTTTATCCAGTCATCTGGATAAAGGATACTTTGGTTGTTTCCATGTCTTGGCCATGTCGTGAATGAGACTGCAGTGAACATCAGGGTACATGTATCTTTATGGATAAATGTTTTCAGATTTTTGGGGTAGATACCCAGGAGAGGGATTGCTGGATCGTATAATAATTGTATTCTTAATTTTTTGAGGAATCCCCATACTGTTTTCCATTGTGGCTTTACCAATTTCCATTCACACCAGCAGTGTATAAGGGTTCTTTTTATTCAACAGTCTCTCCAGCATTTATTATTATTTGTCTTGTTTATGACAAGCCATCCTAACAAGTGTGAGATGGTATCTCATTGTGGTTTTGATTTCCATTTCCCTAGTGAAGTTGAGCATTTTTTCATGTATCTGTTGGCCATTTTATGTCTTTTTGGGAGAAATGTCTGTTCAGGTCCTCTGCCCATTTTTCAATTGGATTGTTTGTTTTTTGTTGTTGAGTTGTACAAGTTCTTTACGTAATTTGGATATTAGCCCCTTATCAAAGGAGTTTTTTGGAAATACGTCTCCCACTCAGTTTGTTGTCTGTTTGTCTTGCTGATGGTTTCTTTTGCTGGGCAGAAGCTTTTTAGTTTGACACAGTCCCATTCATTTACTTTTGTTTTTACTTTCCTTGAGGTTGTGGTCAAATTCATGAAAGCCTCTCTGAACCCAAGGTTCATACTTTTAGTACCTATGCTTTCTTCCATGCAAATTATTGTTTCAGGTCTTATGTTTAGGACTTTGATTTTGAGTTAACTTTGGTACATGGTGACAGATAGCAGTCTAGTTTCATTCTTTTGCACGTGGCTATCCAATTTTCCTAGCACCATTTATTGAAGAGGCTTTCTTTTCTCTATTGTATGTTTTTGGCTCCTTTGTTGAAAATTGTCTGCCCATGTATATGTGGGTTTATTTCTGGGTTCTCAATTCTATTCCATTGGTCTCTGTGTCTGTTTTTCTGCCTGTACCATGCTGTTTTGATTATTGTAGCCTTGTAGTACAAGCTAAAGTCAGGGAGTGTGATACCTTCAGCATTGTTCTTTTTTCTTAGGATTGCTTTCGCTATCTGGGGTCTTTTATGATTCCAGACCAATCTGGTGATATTTTTGTTTTATTTCTTGAAAAAATACCATTGGGATTTTGATGGGGATTGCATTACATCTGTATATTGCTTTGGGTTAATATGGCCATTTTAACTATTTTGATTCTTTTAATCCCAGAATATCTTTCCATTTCTTTGTGTAGTCTTCAATTTCTTTTAAGAATGTCTTTTAATTTTACATGTATAGGTCCTTCACATCCTTTGTTAAGTTTATTTCTAGGTATTTGATCCTTTTAGTTGCAATTGCAAAAGTAATTGTTGTTTTTTTCATTTCTTTTTGTGAAATTTCATTGTGAGTATATAGGAATGCAATGGAATTTTGTACATTGATTTTGTATCCAGCAACTTTTCTGTATATGTTTATTGTTTCTAATAGTTTTTTTTTTTTTTTTTTTTTTTTTTTTTATTTATTTATTTATTTATTTATTTATTTATTTATTTATACCACATTAAAACTTTTTTTTTTTTTTTTTTTTTTTAATGTTTCTTCATTTATTGTATATGCCTTCAGGAACACTTCCATACATTTTATTTTATTTTATTTTTTTTTTTAATTAGTTTCAGGTGCACAAGACAAAGCAAAACTTAGACATTTATCATTTATATCCCTCACACTGTGTGAACCCCCCTCCCCCCATCCACTATCCCTCTGTACGTTCCCAAAACCTCTCACCTTCCCCTTATCCCCACCCCCCCACCCCTCTAGCAACCCTCTGTTTTTCCTCCATGTTTCCAAAACTGTTTCTGATTAGTTCATTCACTTATTCTTTTCTTTAGATTCCACATATAAGTGAGATCATATGGTATTTGTCTTTCTCTTTCTGACTTATTTCACTTAACATAATGTTCTCTAGGTCCATCCATGTTGTTGCAAATGGTAAGATTTCTTTCTTCTTTATGGCTGCGTAATACTCCATTGTATAAATGTACCACAGTTTCTTAATCCAGTCATCTACTGATGGGCATTTCGGTTGTTTCCAGGTCTTGGCTATTGTATATAGTGCTGCAATAAACATAGGAGTGCATAAAGATTTTTGAATTGGAGTTTTGGATTTCTCCGGATAGATACCTAGGAGTGGGATTGCTGGATCATAAGGTAGTTCCATTTTCAGATTTTTGAGATATCTCCAAACTGTTTTCCATAGTGGCTGCACCAATCTGCATTCCCACCAACAGTGCACCAGCGTTCCCTTTTCTCCGCATCCACGCCAGCACTTGTTGTTTGTTGATTTATTGATGATAGCCATCCTGACTGGGGTGAGGTGGTATCTCATTGTGGTTTTTATTTGCATTTCTCTAATGGTTAGTGAGGTTGAACATTTCTTCATATGTCTGTTTGCCATCTGTGTGTCCTTTTTAGAAAAATGTCTCTTCATGTCCTCTGCCCATTTTTTAATTGGGTTGTTTGTTTTTTTGGAGTTGAGTTGAGTGAGTTTTTTATAAATTTGTGATATTAACCCTTATCAGATATATCATTGGCAAATATCTTTTCCCAATCAGTAGGATCCCTTTTTGTTTTATTGATGGTTTCCTTTGCTGTGAAAAAGCTTTTTAGTTTGATGTAATCCCACATGTTTATTTTTCCTCTTACTTCCTGATATATCAGTAAAAATCTTACTCCGGTAATGTCTGTGAAGTTTCTTCCTATATTTTCTTCTAGGAATTTTATGGTTTCAGATCTTACATTTAAATCTTTAAGCCATTTTGAATTTATTTTTGTATGTGGTGTAAGGAGGTGATCCAGCTTCATCTTTTTGCATGTGTCTGTCCAAGTTTCCCAGCACCATTTATTGAATAGACTGTCTTTACCCCACCGTACATTCTTGCTTCCATTGTCATAGATTAAATGGCCATATAGGCATGGATTTATTTCTGGACTCTCTATTCTGTTCCATTGATCTATGGGTCTGTTTTTATGCCAGTACCATGCTGTTTTGATTACTGTAGCCTTGTAGTATAATTTGAAGTCAGGTATTGTTATACCTCCCACTTTGTTCTTATTTCTCAAGATTGTTGAAGATATCCGGGGTCTTTTGTTATCCCATATAAATTTTAGGATTATATGTTCTATTTCTGTGAAAAATGTCGTTGGTAGTTTGATAGGAATTGCGTTGAATATATATATTGCCTTAGGCAGTATGGACATTTTAACTATATTAATTCTTCCTATCCATGAACATGGTATGTGTTTCCATCTATTTGTATCTTCTTTCATTTCTTTCTTCAGTGTCTTATAATTTTCTGAGTACAGATCTTTTACTTCTTTGGTTAAATTTATTCCCAGGTATTTTATAGTCTTTGGAGCCATTGTAAATGGAATTGCTTTTTTAATTTCTCCTTCTGATGTTTTATTATTGGTATATACAAATGCAACTGATTTCTGAATATTAATTTTGTATCCTGCTACTTTACTAAATTCATCTATCAGCTCTAATAGTTTCTTGGTGGAGTCTTTAGGGTTCTCTAAATATAGTATCATATCATCTGCATATAATGACAGTTTTACTTCCTCCTTACCGATTTGGATGCCTTTTATTTCTTTTTCTTGTCTGATTGCTGTGGCTAGAACTTCCAGCACTATGTTGAATAGAAGTGGAGAAAGTGGGCAGCCTTGCCTTGTTCCTGATTTTAAGGGAATGGTTTTAGTTTTTCCCCATTGAGTATGATGTTAGCTGTGGGTCTATCATATATGGCCTTTATTATGTTGAGATATGATCCTCTATTCCCACTTTCTTAAGGGTTTTTATCATGAATGGCTGCTGAATTTTATCAAATGCTTTTTCCAATTGATATGATCATATGATTTTTATTTTTCATTTTGTTAATGTGGTGTATCACATTAATTGATTTGATGTTGAACCACCCTTGCATACCAGGGATGAATCCCACTTGATCATGGTGTATAATCTTTTTAATATATTGCTGAATTCTGTTTGCTAGTATTTTGTTGAGGATTTTTGCATCTATGTTCATTAGCGATATCGGCCTGTAGTTTTCTTTTTTGTGGTGTCTTTGTCTGATTTTGGGATCAGGGTGATAGTGGCTTCAAAAGTGTTTGGGAGTCTTCCTCCTCTGGATTTTTGGAAGAGTTTGAGGAGAATAGGTGACAATTCTTTTTGAACGTCTGTAAAATTCACCTGTAAAGCCATCTGGTCCAGGGCTTTTGTTTGTTGGGAGATTGTTGATTACTGATTCAATTTCCTTGGTGGTAATCAGTCTATTCAGGTTTTCTGTCTCCTCTTGAGTTAGCCTTGGGAGGTTGTATGCATCTAGGAAATTGTCCATTTCTTCCAGGTTGTCAAATTTGTTGGCATACAGTTGCTCATAGAAATTTCTTAGGATTTTTGTATCTCGTGTCTGTTGTCACTTCTCCTCTTTCATTACTGATTTTATTAATTTGGGTCCTCTCTCTTTTTTTAATGAGTCTGGCTAAAGGTTTGTCAATTTTGTTTATCTTCTCTAAGAACCAACTCTTGGATTCATTGATCTTTTGTATTGTTTTTCTGGTTTCTATTTCATTTATTTCCGCTCTGATCTTTATTATCTCCTTCCTTGTACTCCCTTTGGGCTTATTTTGTTGTTCTTTTTCCAGATCCCTTAAGTGTGAAGATAAACTGTTGATTAGTGATGTTTCTTGTTTCTTTAGGTAGGCCTGCAGTGCTATGAACTTCCCTCTTAGGACTGCTTTCGCTGCATCCCATAGATTTTGGGTCGTTGTATTTTCATTTTCGCTTGTCTCGAGATATCTTTTGATTTCTTCCTTGATCTCCTGTTTGACCCATTCATTATTTAGTAACATATTATTCAGCCTCCATGAATTTGTGTGTCTTCCAGTCTTTTTCCTGTAGTTCATTTCTAATTTCATAGCACTGTGGTCAGAGAAGACAATTGGTATGATTTCAATTTTCTTAAATTTATCCAGACTTGCTTTGTGGCCTAACATATGGTCTATCTTGGAGAATGTTCCATGTGCGCTTGAGAAGAACGTGTATTCTGCAGCATTGGGGTGGAATGCTCTGAAAATATCGGTTAAATCCAAGTGGTCCAATGTGTCATTTAAGGCTGTTGTTTCCGTATTGATTTTCTGTCTGGAAGACCTGTCCCTTGTTGTCAGAGGTGTGTTGAAGTCCCCTACTATGATAGTGTTACTGTTGATCTCCATCTTTATGTCAGTCAATATCTGTTTTATATATTTAGGTGCTCCTATGTTGGGTGCATAGATGTTTACTAGGGTTATATCCTCTTGTCGAATTGATCCCTTTATTATTATATAGTGTCCATCTTTGTCTTTTAATATTTTCTTCATTTTAAAGTCTATTTTGTCAGAGATAAGTATTGCAACTCCAGCTTTTTTCTCATTTCCATTTGCATGGAATATCTTACTCCAACCCTTCACTTTTAGCCTGTGTGTGTCTTTTGATCTGAGGTGAGTCTCTTGTATACAGCATATACAAGGGTCTTGCTTTCTTATCCATTCAGCCACCCTATGTCTCTTGATTGGAGCATTTAAACCATTTACATTTAAAGTGATTATTGATAAGTACATAGTTATTGCCATTTTTAAATTTGTGGATAAATTGTTTTCGTCTTTCTTCTATTTACAGAAGTCCTTTTAGTATTTCTTGCAATGCTGGCTTGGTGGTAATGAATTCCTTTAGCTTATTCTTTTCTGGGAAGCTCTTTATCTCCCCGTCAATTTTAAATGATAGCCTTGCTGGATAAAGCAACCTAGGTTGTAGGCCTTTGTTTTCCATCACTTTGAGTATCTCCTGCCACTCCCTCCTGGCCTTCAATGTTTCTGCAGAAAAGTCATTTGATAGTCTTATGGGAGTTCCTTGTATGTAACCCTCTGTCTTTCTCTTGCTGCTTTTAGGATTCTCTCTTTGTCTTTAATCTTTGCCATTTTAGCTATAATGTGTCTTGGAGTGGACCTGTTTGGGTTTATCCTGGTTGGAACTCTCTGCACTTCCTGGACTTGTATGTTGGTTTCCTTCATCAGGTTAGGGAAATTTTCAGACATTATTACTTCAAATATGTTCTCAATCCCTTGTTTCTTCTCTTCACCTTCTGGTATTCCTATGATCATGTTGTTGCGCTTGATGTTATCCCATAGGTCTCTTAAACCATCTTCATTGTTTTTTATTCTTTTTCTTTCTGTTGTTCTGTTTGGGTGATCTCTGCTAACTTGTCTTCTAAGTCGCTGATTCGATCCTCTGCTTCATCTAACCTGCTGTTAATTCCTTCAAGTGAGTTCTTTATTTCGGTAACTGTGTTCTTTAGTTCTAACTGGTTGTTCGTTATGATTTCTACATCCTTCTTGATGTCCTCTCTAAGTTCCTTAAACATTCTTATCATCAGTATTCTGAACTCTGTCTCTGACAGTTTGGTTACCTCTGCTTCATTTAGTTCCATTTCTGAAGGTTTCTTCTGTTCTTTTATTTGGGATATGTTTCTTTGTTTCCTCATTCTGGCTGACTCTCTGTGTTTGCTTCGATGTATTAGATAGGTGCCCTGGAGTTCTTAGTTCTTGCTGGATTAGTATATAATAAATGTCCTTTATATTTGACTTGCACTACTTCGTTCTTCTCCCCTACGTGTGCTCTAAAAGTGACTCTTGTGTTGTGTATATTGTCCTGTTAAAGAAGATCCTTAATTGCTGAGTAGGTGGAGTTAACTCCTAGGCTGACTAGTTGTAAGACTTGGCTTTGCCCACGCAGGGTATTCTGCTGCGTGAGGATTGACCGCTTAGATGTGGTTTGCCCTTTGGCCTCTATGTGCCTGTAAAGAATCCCCTCTGAGTGTATCACTTGTAGGTCAAACCCGGTAGTACTCTGGCTTGGTCTGGAGTTGGCCGCTGGGTATGTTGAATCTTGTGCCTCTTAAGCTGGGCACTGGTAGGGCAATTACAGAACAAAGCAAATCACCAAGCACAACAATAACAACAAGGAAAAAGTCAAATACATTCACATGTAAAAAAACAATCGACAACCCCCACTCGACATAGGCAAAGATGTCAAAAATATAAAGACAAATCAACACCGAACAAAAACAAACAAACAAACAAAAAACAAACAAACAAAAAACAAACAAACAAACAAAAAACACAGCGCCAGTTGTGGCTTAAGCCCACCAAGTAATCTCCAAGTTGTTCTCTGCTGTAGCACAGAATCCCCACTCGACACAGGCAAAGATGTCAAAAATATAAAGACAAATCAACACAGAACAAAAACAAACAAACAAACAAAAAACAAACAAACAAAAAACAAACAAACAAACAAAAAACACAGCGCCAGTTGTGGCTTAAGCCCACCAAGTAATCTCCAAGTTGTTCTCTGCTGTAGCACAGAATCCTCACTCGACAGAGGCAAAGATGTCAAAAATATAAAGACAAATCAAAACAGAAAGAAAAGAAAGAAAAAAAAAAAAAAGACAGCGCCAGTTGTGGCTTAAGCCCACCAAGTAATCCCCTTGCAGGTAGAGCCGGTCACCTGATGCCCAGAGTGACTCTGAGGCTGCAGCTTTAGATGCGTGGGGCTGAGGGTCTGGACAGTAGGTTTTACAAAGTCAGTGCAGTTTCTGCCCTTGCGCACATATGCACACCGAGAATAGCACCACCAGCCCTGTGTCCAGCTCTCCTGAGTCTTAGGGCACCTCTTCCCTGTGTGTGTGTGTGGGGAATTCCTCAGCTGCTGAAAGCTGAGTGCTGTATATACCACTTACTGCTGATCCCTGGGAGTGCCTCCGCCGATGTAATTGCCACGCCCTAGGCAGGCCAGAAAGTGTGGGGGCTGGGGATGGAAAGAGGGGTCTTCTCTTTCCCAGCCCAGCTGTGTCACACCCCACCCACAGGCCAGAAACGGTGGTATCTGGGTGGATGAGTCTTCTGTCTCCTAGTCCAGGGCAAACCACACTCTTCTCAGCCTCTTCCCTGGACCAAAGCCAGCGGCCAGTCTTCCCTTAGCCCAAACCCCAAGGCTCCTCTGTAATCTGACACTGCTCTTCAGATCAGGAGCCAGTTTAAGTCTCTGGAAGGGTGGGGGTAGGATTGGAAGAGCGGGGAGGGGCCCAGGTATGGAGTTTAATAGTCTCAAATGCTAGATATCCTCCCTCTGCGGGAGGGAGAGGTCTGCTCTGGGACGCAAAGTAGAGTCCGGCACTTGGCTTTGTGTTCTCTCTTTGTCCTGGGAACCCCTGCGTCTCTGCAGCTGGGGATGTGTTTCTAGGCTGGCTAGAAAGGGTGGGGGCTGGGGATGGAAGGAGGGTCTTCTTTCCCAGCCCCGCTGTCTTAACACTCTTGCAGGCCAGAAAAGGTGGTGGCTGGGGCGGAAGATTCCCAGCTCCTAGCCTCCTCCCTGGGCCCGCCTGTCTTCCCGGAGCCGCTCCAAGGCGCCTCTGTAATCTGCCGCTGCTCCTTAGTGCAGGGGCTAGATCAAGTCTCTAGAAAGGCGGGGCAGGGTCAGAAGAGCGGGGAAGGTGCCCAGGCACGGAGTCTGTGTTCCTTGTCCGGCCCAAGGACCAACTGAGGTTATTAGCTGAAGTTAATGCTGGATATGCTGCGCCTGCAGCGGAGAGGTCCGCTGTAAACGCCCACCTCGTGGCTTCCGGCTCTCCTCCGTCCTGGGATATCCTGCGTATCTGTAGCCGTGGGTGTGGGCTGGAATTTCACAGGCACAGGTGCGGAGCAGATTTCCACAACCCGAGGGTGGGGGCATTTCTACCGCCACAGGTGTGGACCGATCCCAACCCGCGTGTCTCCGCCCTTCCTTCTTCCCCTGCTCGCCCAATTTTTCCCCACCTGCAAGAAATCCCTGCGCGAGTCTCTTCGCTGTTCTGCGTGATGAGCAGAGAGTCCTTTGATGGGTTATAAGCTTCCCGTTTCTGATAAGATCCGACGGAGAACTCAAAAAGTGCGCCCCGCTGCCGCCATTGCTATGACGTCACTCCTCTAATAGTTTTTATTGACATCTTTAGGGTTTTCTATATAAAGAATCAAGTCATCTGCAAAAATGACAATTAACTTCTTCATTCCCAGTTTGGATATCCTTTATTTCTTTCTCTTGCCTGATTGCTCTGGCTAGGACTTCCAATACTGTGTTGAATAACAGTGGTGACAGGTGGCATCCCTGTCTTGTTCCTGATTTTAAGGAAAAGCTTTCAACTTTTCACTATTAAATATGATATAAGCTGAGGGTTTGTCATATATGGCCTTAATTATGTTGAGGTACTTTCCTTCTATATCCATTTTATTATGTTTTTAAATCATAAATGGATGTTATATCTCGTCAAATGCTCTTTCTGCATCTATTGATATAATCATATGATTTTTATTTTTTATTGTGTTTATGTGGTGTATCACGTTGATCGATTTGTGTATGTTGAACCATCCTTGTGCCCCTGGGATGAAACTCACTTGGTTGTGATGTATAATCTTTTTATTGTATTGTTGCACTCGATTTGCTAGTATATTGTTTAGGATTTTTACATCTGTATTCATCAGAGATACTGGTCTGTAGTTTTGTTTTCTCATGTTATTCTTACCAGCTTTTGGTATCAAGGTAATGTTGGCCTTATAAAATAAGTTAGGAAGTATTGCCTCTTCTTCAGTCTTTTGGAAGAGTTTGAGGAGGACTGGTATTACGTCATCTTTGAATGTTTAATAGAATTCACTAGTGAAGTCTTCTGGTCCTGGATTTTGCTTTTGGGGAGGTTTTGGACGATTGTTTCAATTTCCTAACTGTTGATTGGTCTATTTAGATTTTCCAGTTCTTTGTGATTCCATCTAGGAAGGTTATGTATGTACTTCTAAGAAGTTGTCCCTTTCTTCTATGTTATTGAATTTGGTGGCGTGTAGTCCTTCATATGTTTCTCGTATGATTCTTTGTATTTCTGTGATATCCATCGTAACCTTTTCTCTTTAATTTCTGATTTTGTTTATTTGTGCTTTTTCCCTTAGTGAGTCTGGCCAAGGGCTTGCCAATTTTATTATTTTTTTCAAAGCATCAGCTTTTTGTTGCATTAATATTTTTCTATTGTCTGCTCTAATTTTTATTATTTCCTTCCTTCTCCTGACTTTGGGTTTCATTTGTTCTTCTTTTCCTAGTTCTTTAAGATGTATTGTTAGGTTGTTTATTTGGGATTTTTATTGTTTCTTGAGATAGGCCTGTAATGGTATAAATTTCCCTCTTAATACTTTTAATGCAGCTTTTGCTGCATACAAATAATTTTGATACAATGTGTTTTTATTCTCATTTGCTTCTATTTATCTTTTAATTTCTCCTTTATTTCTTCTTTGACCCAGTCTTTCTTTAATGACATGTTGTTTAATCTCCACATATTTGTGGTTTTTCCTGCTTTTATTTTGTAGTTGATCTCAAATTTCAAATCCTTGTGGGCAGAGAATATTCTTGGTATGATTTCAATCTTCTTATATTTGCTTAGGCTAGTTTTGTGTCCCAATAAGTGGTCTATTCTTGAAAATGTTCCATGTGTGCTAGAAAAGAATGTATAGTCTGGTGTTCTAGGATGAAGTTCTCTATAAATGTCAATTATGTCCATTAGATCAAATGTGTCATTTAAGGCTGATATTTCCTTATTGATTTTCTGTTTTTGGATGATCTATCCATAGCTGTCAAGGGCATATTTAGATTCCCTACTATAATTGTGTTTCTGTCAGTTTCTCCATTTAGTTCTGTTAGTAGATGCTCTATATGTTTTGGTGCTCCCTGATTGGGAGCATGTATATTGAAAAGTGTTATGTCTTCTTGTTGTATTTTCGCCTTTATCATTATGAAATGTCCATCCTTGTCTCTTGTTACCTATTTTATCCCGAAGTCTGTTTCATCGGCTATAAGTATAGCTACACTTACTTTGCTCTGAATGTCGTTTGCTTGGAGTATCATTTTCCACCCTTTCACTTTGAGTCTGTATTTGTCCTTGTAGCTGAGATATGTCAGTTGGAGGTAGCATATGGTTGAGTTTTGTTTTTTGATCCAATCTGCTACTCTGTGCCTTTATGTTGGTGAGTTCAGTCCATTTGCATTTAGGGTGGTTATTGATATATGAGAGTTTTCTATAGCCATTTTCTCTTTTCTGGAGTTTTCTGGTAGCTTGGTGTCTCCTTTCTTTTTTTGCCTTTGTATTTCTGTCTGTTATTTTATTTTGGTGGTGTTTTATGATATTTTCTCTCTGTTTCCTCTTTTTTCATGTTATGTGTCTCAGTTCTGTATTTTTTTTTTTGAGTGATTAGTATTAGGTTTATATAAAAGACAGTTCCATATATACAACAGTCCTTTTTCTAAAGCATGCTTCTTATTTCCATTCCCCTTTGCAAGTTCGGACCTTTACTCCCTCCCCTTTTATGTTTTTGTTGTCATAAATTATCCCTACTTTTGCTGTGAGTTGATTTCTGAGTTGCAGTAGCAAATTATCTTTTTCTTTCTTTTTTTATGTTTTTATCTTCTTACCCTTATGTTATGTTTAAGTGTATAGTGCCCTGTTCTGTGTAGGAGTTGCCATTTCCTGCTTCTGTCTGTCCGTTAGCAATCTTGCTCATGGTTTTGTATCCTTTTGTATTTGTGTTTTAGGTCGAATAGGTCTCCTTCAGTATTTCCTGTAATGCAGGCCTTGTGGTGGAAAATACCCCCAGGTTCTGTATATCTGGAATGGTCTTTATTCCTCCTTCATATTTAAAGGATAACTTTGCAGGATATATTATTTTTGGCTGGAAATTTCTCTCTTACAATAGTTTCAGTATTTGATTCCACTCCCTCCTGGCTTGTAGAGTTTCTGCTGAAAAAGCTGATGATAATCTAATGGGGTTCCCTTTATAGGTTACAGCATGCCTTTCCCTGGCTGCCTTGCAAATTCTTTCTTTGTCATTAATTTTTGACAGTTTCAAAATAAAGTGCCTTGGAGAAGGCCTTTTGGGATTGAGGTAATTTGGTGGTCTATTTGCTTCTTGGCTTCAAGGAGCCAGTTCTTTTCATAGGTTTGGGAGGTTCTTGTCAGCTATTTGTTTGAATAGACTATCGGTACCCTTCTCCCTCTCTTCTCCTTCTGGTATGCTCGTTATTCTTATATTGATCATTCTGTTACAGTCAGATAGTTCTTGTAGAGTTCTTTCATTTCTTTTAACTCTCAAGTCTTTCTTTTCTTCTATCTGTGTCATTTCCAGATTTCTGTCTTTGATATCACTAATTCTTGTCTCCATTTGGTCAGCTCTATTTCCTAAGCTTGCTATTTCATTCTTCATCTCTTTTATTGAGTTCTTCAGCTCCAGAATTTTTATTTGGTTCTTTTTTAAAATTTTAATCTCTTTTGTAAAATATTCATTTTGTTCATTGATTTTATTTCTGAGTTCATTAAAGTGCCTGTCTGTGTTTATTTGCAACTTGTTGAAGTTTTTCAGAACTGCAATCTTGAATTCTCTGTCATTTAAGTCATATATTTCCATGTCTTTAAGTTCACTTTCTGGAAATTTTTCATTTTCTTTCTGAGCTGCCTTGTTACCTTGGTTATTCATGACAATTAATGAATTATTTTTTCTCTTCATGGGCATCTACAGGAGTAGATTCTGCAGCAGGTTGATATAAAGAGGTTTTTCTTTTGCTTTTCCAGTATGTGGTGCTGGAATGTTTTATTTTCTCCCTCTTCCATTGTTTTGGCTGCTCACAGGTTGGGAGATTTCCTTGGGAGATGAGTTTCTCTTCTGTGACCAGGTTGCCTCAATTTCAGGGCACTATCCCTGTGGGAGGATGCAGTGGGCAATGGGGTTCTGAGCCTCTGAAATACCAGTGTTGCCCCTGCAACCCGATGCAGAGTTGTGCATCTCAGCAGACCTCAGTGCCCCCACTGCGGTCAGCCTAGAAAGGTGGGTTGTCATAGGCTGGGAGAGTTGGGCTGGGAGAGAGCCTGCGGCCCTGCCCTCTTCTGAGCAGTCGTGACTGCTGGACCACAGCTGCCTCATCCCTACAGCTCCTTCCTTGTCACTGGAATTGCTGCACTGCACTGTGCGTCCTCCACTCAGGAGCTGTCTCTGCAGTTCTCAGGACTGTAGATATTCTGCTCTTTAATTTGACACTGCTACCAAGTTTCTTCTTTCTGGGGCCCGCTCCTAGCACTGGGACGGTGCAATGGAGGCGGCCAAGCTCCATGGCTTTGTTTTCTGCCTGGTGGTGAGGCACTGCAGTTGTCAGAGCCCTTCTGTATTTTGTCTTTGCCCCAAGGTCTCTGCCCCAATTGCTGGGTTCAGCCGTATTATATACTGATTCCCTCAGGCAGGGTTGCTGGGGCCACAGAAGATGCTCCTGCCATCTCAGTCCTCTCCCGAGACTGCAGTGAGCTCCGGGCTGGGTCCCATGGCCCCCGTCTCTGCTCTTCTCCCTTGCCTCCTCCCCTGTGTGCCCCGATTCGCCCACCTTCAGATGTTTCGATGCACAGATCTCTCAGACATGTTTGTGTGTTGCATAGGGAGTCTTTTGTTGAATTATAGCTGTTTAATTTGTTGTAATTTCTAGGGGAGATATCAAGGCGAACCCCTCATGGCGCCGTGTTTCTGACATCACTCCTATGACTTGGCTCTCTCATCTAATTACACAATTCTTACGTGACCGATTTTATTTTATTTTATTTTTTGGCCACACATCTGCCTTTTTTGTGGGCAGCCAGGGGGACACTTCCAGCCATAGTTAAAAAAATTAAGTTACAAAAGCAGGGATTTGGTGAAGCTGCCAGTTTGGAATCCTTAGGAGCTCATACATAGATGCTGACCCAGAGCAGCAGGAAGAGGGGACCCCAAAGTCTATGAAGAGCAAGTCCACCAAGGAGATGAGGAGCTCTTTGTAGCTCCCGAGTGTAATTGGTGGAGGTGACCTCATAAACAAAGAACCAGGATGGGAAAAACATGCCAGTGGCAGACAGCGCCACGGTCAGATGGGGCGAAACAGCAAGGTGACCCCGGCTGGTGTATCTGCTTGTGGCCTCCAGCTCCACTTTGCTGGGCGCTAGGTAATCCGCCGCTCCACAACTGGAAGTGTGACATTTATTTTTCATGTTTTATTTTCTTAATCTCCTCAGTACACTGTCTTAGGTATACCAGATGCTCAGTTAATGTTTATTGAATGAATAAATGTTTGTGCTTGTAGATCTCAATAATTAGGATAATTAGTTTGGGTTTATGAAGCATATGAGCTTGAGAAGCTGATAAGAAAATGATGCGTGTGTTAATTTAATGAGATCACCTTATTAAGAAGACTGAGACCTTTATTTATATTATACTTTAAAATCTTTACATTTAAGTTGGGTTTTGATTTTCCTGGAGAAATTTTTGAAAGTGTAGAGTTCTGATATTTTAAATGGGAATATTAAGACTTTCAACATGATGGACCATGATAAAGAGAGGGCTCCAAGCATCCTGGTGAATAAAAATACTCATATAGCTAACAAGCTCTGCTGGAATTATAGCTGCCATTCCATAATAAACCCAGTCTGCAGGGGCTTGAACATACAAATATAATAATTGCAAAATTTCATTGTTAAGGAGATTTGGTCAAACCGTAGACTGATATGGTTAATCGGTGGAGATGTACTAGGACAGGGGAATTTTAAGCCAACATTGAATAAGGAGGAAGCCTTGTGTTCTAGTGGTGAAGGGAGACTATTCTTGCACAGAAATGGGTGAGGCAAAGAATCAGAAGGAAGGTATCGCTGATGCAATGGTGGTTATAGACTAGGGATGACTTATTCCTACTGGGTGTGTGTTGTGATCCCCATTTGATTATTGATTACTGTCTATTATCAGATTTCTCAAGCAGTTTTTATATGTTTCATCCATATACATAGTCTCTGTCTTCTTTCTGTCTTTGCTTTATCTTTTTATATCAACATTTTGGGAACTAGATTTTGGCAACAATATTATTGTAGAATATTATTAGAGAATAGCAGTATAAAATGTGTTTGTGTTGTTATTTTGTTCAGTCTTAATCTAGCTCTCAGTTTTTATTGATACCTTTAGCTTTTTATCATAGTATACCTTGTCTCTCTTCTTTTTTTTATCCCCATCTTCTTTCTCTTTATTTTTCCTCTTCTCCCTTTCATCTGCTTTTCTTCCTTTTCCCAGATTTCTTAATCTGATAATTGCTCAGGAATTTTTGTTCAAGGAGGTCAAAATGCTTCTATCTATGTTATTTTGTTTATGCTCAAGACAAATGTAACAGAAAGGTAGAAGGCACAAGAAAACTACATTCCCACAATTCTTGAGCTACAATGTGTTTTGGAATTCAGAATTTTAAGGATTTTAGATAAGTAATGTAATTTTATAAAAGTAAATTCTATATTATGTTACATTTTTAGTAGTGTCTCGGCAGCATCCCCTGCTCAAAAATAACACTATTTTTAGTGAAACAATATTCATAAAAAATAGAAAAAATAAAGACTAAAAAGACTCAGGTAAGAATTGCTACCAAATGAATTTTGGTGCCAAACATATGAGAAAATATATTTTCAAAAAATTTCAGAGCTTTCTGGATTCCAGAATTGTGAAGTCGGGATTGGGCGCTGTTGTTAGGCCTTGCCCAGACCAGCAACAGTGGTCTCCATCCCCACCCATGTCCCCATGACATTTCCTGTCCCTGTGTGCTCCAGTGCCTGATACATGCACCTATGGCTCTGCCTGAAGGCATTCCACATTCCATAGCAGCAAGAGCATGCCCTGCTCCAGCATGAGGCACCCCACAGTTCCAGGGGTTAGCACCCCAA
Organism: Rhinolophus sinicus; assembly: GCF_036562045.2. Taxonomy (NCBI): domain Eukaryota; kingdom Metazoa; phylum Chordata; class Mammalia; order Chiroptera; family Rhinolophidae; genus Rhinolophus; species Rhinolophus sinicus. Next base: position 146,789,303 of record NC_133753.1, on the reverse strand, counting down.
AGGGAGCAGTGCTCAGTTGCAGGTGGGAGTTGGTGAATACACACCCTGATTTCTGAACCCCTCAGGTGGTTCCCTGCAGTCTCCCCATGTTCCCAGAGGGAAGCAGCCCCGATTGCCCACACTGGTAATCTGTTCACCAGTGTACCCTGTATTGCTTTTTTCCGCATCCTACCTCACTTCCCCACTCCCTTATAGTTGCTCCTGATATCACTTACCATGTAGATTACTTGCACTCAAATCGTCCTCTCAGGGTCTGCTCTGGGATTGGGAGTAACCCATGCTAAGACATGAACCCCCAAATAGAGCCTGGATCTTGGATTAAAGAACAGTGTTCTTGCAGACTTTCATGTGGTTGTTAACCACTGTTATTCATTTTAAATTTCTTAACTGAGAGTTACGGGATTTTATTAGAGTAAGAGGAACATGTTACCAATTTATAACTGCCACTGTTCATGTTTGTACATACTGCTGGCTTTCCTGCTGCTGCTGCTGCTGCTGCTGCTGCTGCTGCTGCTGCTGCTGCTGCTGCTGCAGTTTCCTGTTCCCACTTCCCCTATTGTGAGTACACTGTCACTTTGAAAATCCTGGCTATGATTTTAAAAATCTTAGCTGATAATTATTTTAAGTTTTTGCTCCCATTCTCAGTGAAAATGCTTATTCTTCTGTCTTTAAGGCACAAAGGAATTGATCTCTAATGGTTAATTCTCTGGCTGATCCATGAGGTTAGCAGGGTGATTTGGTCTGGAGAAGCCTTTCTTGCACCCTCAGATTTCATCATGTTGGTTGTGCGGCTGAGTCTGGCTCTGTTATTTGTTGCTGTAAATGATTTTGTGTTCCCTTTCTACTGAATTGCTTGAGTTACAAGTTAAAGTTCTTGACACAACTTTAAATCCATTTTTTAAAAAGTGAAATTCGTTTATAGAGGAACTGAAATCATTAATTACGTTGTAGCTCCTTGTCCGTTATATGATACACGTATCGCTGTGGGTATAGTGCTCTAAACATCTGCTCAATAGTCCCTTATAGCAGCACAAGAATGCTTTTACATGACTGCAATAAAGTAGCAGATGCTTCTTAACAACAACTTCCCAATTCATTTAGGAAACAAGTCAGTTCTGGATTTGGTTTTTCCTCTAAGTGTGGCAACTGTGCAGGCAAACGATTCCAAAGAGGTTAGAACTGACAAATCAAGTCATTCTGTATAATTTTTAGGATGCTGCAAGTTAGTCTAAAAGCCTTATCTAATAGCACTTTAATAAAATTAGCACGTTTCTTACTATGCAAATAATTCTTTATCATTATAAGTAACCAGAAAAATACATTAATTCAGCATTACCAGCATAAGCTTCTTTTATTTTCTTTAGAAACTTCTGTTCCATGTTGATTTATCATTAGCATTATAAATAGAAAAAGTGGTTGCATGCCCAGGATTGGTAACAGGGAGACCTGAGGGTCCAGCAATTGGAAATCAAATGCAGTTCCTTCCAGGAGCAATTTCTGTCTCCTCTGAGACAGATCATGAGACATTGGTGATGTCCACATGTCCCTTTGCACCTGCCTTGGCAGGGCTGGCCTTCTTAGTACAGCAGGCCAGTCGTCCCTAGGGTTTGTTCTGACGTGTGCCAGAGAAGCCACCGCTGCTGCCCCACGATCCCCTCTTCGCCGTGTCCTGTTCTCTGATACAGAAGCTGCATAGTCAGTGGTTCATTAAGATTTTCCTGTTCAGGAAAACTTTTCAATGGCAAAGACTCTTGGCAGGCTAACCATGTCCAGCCTGTAATGTTTTGTTGTTAAGTGTATCAGGTCCCTTTCCTCTGCAGATCAGATCAGAAGGGTTGGATTTGGGAGCTTTGTATGAAAGAGGAAAACAAGGTCATGACAAGATAGATGTAGGGGATGCCAAAGATCATTTTTGCCTTCTTCATAATTTTGTTTAACAATGGTCTGAGTGACAGCATAGAGTCTTTAAAGGATGCACGCAGCTAGAGGGCTTGCAAAACAATCCACTGCCATGTGGGAAATCACATTAGGGCCACTATTGATACGGACTTTTTAAATGAAGCTTTACTAATATATAAACATGGATGCATGCTGGGTCTTCATGCAGTTCATTTGTCAGATGACCAGGTATCACACATGTTGCTCAAGATAACAGCAAGGCAGCAGTGGTAGCCAGGCAATAGGACGGAGCTGACAGTGGTGGCCTCACTCCTTCAGGGGCTGGTGACACACTGCGGTTACTATGCCCTGCGTTACCCTGGATGCTGTCGTCCAGTCTGAGTTAACACCCTCCTACTTGGCAGACTATGGGCTTTAATGATTCCTCCTTTAAAAAAAAGGGAAAACTCTAACAAACAAAAATGTAGCAGTATGTAAAAACAGCAGTATAAGCAAATCATTCAAAAAATGGCTCTCCAAATTTGAAATTAAGATTACGTGAGATAGGATTTATATTTACTATTGTTAATAATGACCCTCGACCTGCATGTATGTTGTGCCTGACAGTAGCATGAAGCCCTGTATGTTGGTTAACAACTCACTGAAAAGTATCTAGAATATGAAGAGCAACCTCTAACAACTACAGAAGGGGATTGAAATGTGAGCGTCATGATTTACTAAGCACAGCCAGTGACAGACGTCTTCTATGTGGATCTGTGGATCTTTCTTAGCTATCGCTACCATTATAATCACTATCAAAAAAAAAAAAAAAAGACCTTTGAAATGCTGTATCACAATTAAGATTTAAAACAAAACCGAAAAGTACAGCATATTCAAATTGCTTTCATTAAAATATTACTGGTGAAGAAAGTATCTTCACTGTTAATAAATAAAATAACTATATTTGTCCGTAATACTTTATTTACCGTGTTGATTTACACCTTTGGAACCCTGGGCTGTTTGTCTAGGTGCAGATTAGAATGGGATTTTTTATCAAGAGAAAGGAAATCACCTCTGGCTCTTCAGAGTCGGTTTTGAATTAAGGCTGCTGCCCTTAAGTGTAGGAGAGGCAGGACTGCTCGGCAGGCAGGATCCTGCATTTGGAGTCTGGGTGTCTGATCACCTAGGATTGTGTTCAGGCCTGGCTCTCGGCAGCACTGGCTCTGAAGCCAGGGGCCCAGTGAAAGGCAGGAAACTGGGTGCTCATTTGCATGCTATTTATAAGTGTGACCATTTTAAAGTGTTAACTTTTTCAACAGATACTTTAAAAATCAACATTTTTGCAACAGTATTCAGCCTCAACCACTAGACCAGAAAGCTGAGTGCAAAATGGGCAAGATGCCCATAGAAGGCATGAGGGCAAGGGGACAGCCAAGGTCCTTTCATGCTCAGAACAAAGCAGGGTGGGAAGGCCACTGCTGTCGGTACCCAGATCGTCACCTAACTAAAATAATTACTTGGGAGATATTTTTCCTTCATCTTTGTCTTATCCTTTAAGGTTTTCCATTTTAACATGTTGTATAATATATATGGTATATTCTACAGAAATACAGGTTCATAATTGATGAAAAGGTAAATATACACATATTAAAGATAAGTGCTTAAATTTTTTGACTCCTGGAGTGACAGTCAAAAAATATTCATAGACCTCTGATTTATAAATGAAAATGGCAACAGGTTATACTCGCTCCATTTATCTTATTTAACAAATACTGTTTGAATGCCTACTATTTGTCCAGTACAGTTCAGGATGCTTGGGATACCTGAGTGAGTAAGGCAGGCGCACACCCTGGCATCCAGGCACTCCCATTCTAAGGGCTGTGTGAGTTGCCATATCAGGAGAAGCCATTCCCTGACCTCAGACCAGGTAAGGCCCGAAGATGCATCCTTACACTCTTATAGCACTTGTAGCAATATAATCAAATAATTGTCTATGCAATGATTTGTTTTCCCCCACCCTCCTTCTCGTTATAAGCTAAGTGAGAACAAAGATTGTGTCTGTTTTATTTCCCAGTATCACTCCAGTGGTGGCACCAAGCCCAGTGCAGTAGATGCTCGATGAGCATTAGTGAACAAATGTGTATGTGCTCTGTCCACACACACGCCTCACATGTGTGCACACATATGTGTGTGACCAAAGCTGAGAACGAAACTTGAGGGGCGTTCTCAAGCAGAAACTATTGCTGAGGGTAGGAGGACGTGTAGTGAACAAAACAAAGTGTACAAGGAGACGTTTTAGTGGGCTGCAAGAAGTTGGTTAGGAAGACGTGGGGGCGGTTAAAGGTAACAAGGGTGACAGACTGTAGGTGATAAGGCAGTCTGGTGAACTTGGATAATAAAAGCGTTCCTAAAAATCTGTCTGGGTGGATGTTATGATCGTTGAACTAAAAATAAACCTTGGGAAATGTGATTAGGATATTAAAAAGGGTCAGTGCTACATACAACTAGTTTATACCTGAAAGAGCTGAAATAAAAATGGTTAAAATCTCACACGCCAAATTTATAGATGTGGTAAAATTATATATATTCTGGGAGCTATGTGCATTTTTTTCTCGTAGCACTTACTGTGATGATAATTGTATTGTTATTTGTGTGATTATTGAACATATCTCCTCCCTTTAGGGCACGATGTCTGTTGTTCTTCCCACTGCTTCCAGCCACTGAAACGATGTCTTAGAACAAGGCTTGGAAGTTATGGCTACTGCCTATTTGTGTATACAAGCTAAGATTGGTTTTTACACTTTCTGTATGGTTGAAAAAGAATCAGAAGAATAGTGTATCATGACATTAGCATTATCTGAAATTTAAATTTTAGTGTCCATAAATAACATTTTATTGGGACAAAGCCACACTCATTAATTTACATATTGTCTAGGCTGCTTTCATGCTACAATGACAAAGTTAAACGGTTTTGACAGACACATGCAATACAGAAAGCTTAAAATATTTACTGTCTGCCCCATTAAGAAAATGTTTGCCGACCTCTGGTCTAGAACGTAGAAGATACCCTGTAACATTTGATGAGTGAATGAGTAAGTTAATCAATATACCTACTATGAGACAGATAGTTTTACACTTTATCTTGTTTAATATACCCTAAACAAAGGAAAAGTGGGTAGAAAGCACCATCATTGAACAAGAAAGGAAACTGAGACTCAGAGGGATTAAGTGATCTGCCCATCCAGTGAGTGCCAGAGCCAGGAATTGAACTCAGGTCTAACTCCAGATTCCATGCCCTTTGCCACGTTTGACTATAACTATTCTTCTCTAATATCTAAATGATTTTATATGAGATTTTTGAGTGAATCCTTACACCCCAGTTGAAAGATGAGAACTTCCATTGTTCTCTTATTGCTGCTTAAATAGTACATGGTATGATCAAAAGATACCATGAATGTTTAAATAAAAAATACATATATTACAATAAAAGACACATTGTCATTTGTCCCCCTCAAAAATAATCCCTCTCACTTTGAACACACTTATCCCATTGTTCTTGTCACTTTCTGAAGCAGTTCTGGAAGTCCTGTTTCATGAATGTCTTTACTTCATCCTCCATCATGACAACACTCCATGTCACACTTGGCTTCTGGCAATTTCTGTCAAATAAAAACATTACGGTGTGTCCTCATCCACCTTATTCACTGATCTGGCGCCGTGTAACTTCTAACTCTTACCCAAAATCAAAATGACTATGAAAGGTAAATGTTTTGAAAAGATTCAGGACATGGAGGCAGCCATGACAGCGCAACTAAAGACACTCACAAAAGAGGACTTCCAGAACTGCTTCAGAAAGTGGCAAGAACGATGGGCTAAGCGTATTGGAAGCAAGGGGGAGTACTTTGAGGGGAATTAATGGCAATGTGTCTCTTACTATAGTAATTCTTTTTATTTAAACATTCACTCTAGCTTTTGATCACACATACCTCATATTATTTAAACGCAGCACCCGGTCTTTGCACAGTGCCTGGCATAGGTAGGGCTTGTGGAACTCTTTAAAGGATCCTCCTGGTAGGAAAGCCCCATTCACATCCACCTAATCCAGAGATGGTTCTGAGGAAGGGGAAGAAGCTGATGGCTTATGTGATCCTTCAGAATAGTTCTCTGCTCCTTCCTAGATGTGATGTTTCCTGTGCCTGTGGTGAGTTCATGCTGTAGGATCTGAATTACCACAGTGCTTGCTTTTGGTCTATTTATCAAAACCTTATCATTTTCACTCTTTGGCAGTGAAATTTACTCACTTGTGGATTTGAGTATAGAAGTTTATTCATATGCTGAAGGAATTTGCAGTTTATTCATCAAGACATTTAAAAATCTCACTTGTTTAAATTAGGGTAGTGCTCTCTCTTACTTTAGAAAATGACTGCAGCCAAACCTCAGCCTATTGGATTCAATGATCATCATTCTTTTAAGGCTCATCATTTATCATCCCTTCAGGAAATCTAATGTGACACCCGAAGATAGAAAAAAATTGAAAAGAGAGCAAAAGTTCACCAAGTAGAGATGCAGGTCCCTTTATAAGATTCTGCTTATTACTTCTAAAAATACAATAAGATGGTATTAAAGAAGACCTTAAGATGGACTTGTATGGATGGGCAAACTGAGGTCCACGGGCTGCAGCTTGTTTTTGTAAATGAAGTTTCACTGGAGTATAGCCACTTCCATTTGTTAACTTGTTGCTGACAGCTGCTTTCATGCGACACTAGCAGAGACCTTGTGCCCCAAAAGCCTGAATTGCTTACTATATGGCTGGTCCTTTAAGAAAATGTTTACAGAACTCTTGAACTAGGGATATAAGAAAAATTAGAAGGACTAGGACTTTTTTTTTAATATGGAAAAGAGAAATCTGAAGACAGTACATTGGTTTATACTTTGCAAAGGATGTTATTAAAAAATGACTCTTGTTTCTTAATTTTATGCAAAGATGAACCTAATGGAAACTGATTTACCCTGTAGCACAGAGAAGAATTTCCTGGCTCTGGAGTTAAAACCTAGAATACTTATAAGGCAAGTCTTACACATTGGTGGTTACACACACGGTGCAAAATTTACTCCTTTTGATTAGTGTTATCAGCTACCATTCTGCTGCTGAACGTCATAATTGAATAAGGAGTAATATACTCTTTGCATTAATGGCCATTGATACTGTAGCAATAATTAATCAATCAATCAAAAGAAAAAGGAGACAATGAAGGGGTTTTTGGATAGGAGGAAATAAAGGAAAGGGCCCGTGAAAGATCCTCCATCCATGGGAGTGGGGGTGGTGAGCTGATGTCTCAGGTTAGTGGAGGTGCATTGGGATCCCATGGAGAGGAGACCAAATGAGATGAGAAGCCAGCGAGGGCAAACTGGTTTAGGGCATAATTTTGAGTCTTGGGAACTGGGCTTTTCTGATGCTATGGTCCCGTAGACCATGTTATCTTAAGGAAAGAATCCCAAAGTAGACCCTCCACATCTATGTGAGACAAGGCTTCCTGGAGTGGTGTGCTGACCTCCTGCATTAGCATCACCTGGAGTGTTGTAAACAAGGCGGATTCTTAAGTCCCATCCTGGAACTACTGAGTTCAAAGGCAGAAATTTGAGGGTGGAGCCCAAGAAGACATATATTTAACGTTCCTTACCCTCCCAAATCTGACAGTTTTTGAAAAGTGAAGGAGTGGGCTTGGGGGTAGGGGCTTAGGTGAATGCCCCAGCTCTGTTTCTTACTTGCTGGCTGACCTTGGGCTTTCCTCCTAAAGCACGAGAGCAAATGACATAATGTGCATAAATGTGCTTATAAAACTATAAACCCTCATAACTGACACTGGTCTTTCTTATGTAACATGCAAAGAAAGGGAGCTCTGAATAGAAACACGTTTGACTGATTCTGAAGCTCAGAATACCAGGTACAAGTCTTTCCCTCTTCCGTAGGTTAGTCATGATCTCCATAAGGAATTTCTGATTGTCAAATCCTTTATCCTGTTAATTCTTTGGCTTTAATGGCTGAGGAGTCTTAAAAAATAAATAAGAAGAACTTAACTTTTCTTTTAAAAAGTCCTTCTGAGTTCTTCTGATTTTTTTCTAGGAACACAATGCTTTTTATCTATTTTTCTGATTTACGGACTAATTGTCATTGGCATACAATAGGTGCTGTGAAGTATTATTACTCTTCCCTCCTGCCAGGGAACTTGTGTCTCTAGTATGGAATCTAAGAGACAGCCTCTTCCGTGGACCCTGTGTACTCAGCCTATTTGCTAGCTGCCCAGCTCTGAGCTCAAGCTGTCTTCCTGTCTCCCGCACAGTCCTAAAGGAAACGGCCTAAGAAGCACGATGGAGACAGATACAAACATCCAGAAAATGGCCAGATGTGTTTTGGAGGGTTTCTGCATCCCCTCCCTCCTGCTTTTCCCTTGAGCATGCCAGGCAGGAGAGAAGGATTTAATCCCACAGGAGACAGATTCTTTCTCTCAGTGGGAATGCATATTGGCCATGCTGATGCTAATTCACTCCCCTCTGATGGAACTGGGAGAGCAAAGAATGGTGTCTCTTTATTTTCCTTTTTTTTTCTTCAAAAATCAGAAGTAGTGGTGATAATATTACTGGGAAGGGGGGAGCCTTCCCTGAGATAGTATTCTTGGGATCATCTCCGTGAACACCCCTTGTTGTCTCACTGTCACCCCGGATGCTGTCAGACACATGGCTGCCTGTGGTGAACCCTGTCTTATCTACCAGATACTCCATTCACAGTTGCTAAAAGAATGCCATCACTCGCAAAGGTTCTTGTGACAGTCACTTATTCAAAGCCACACAGGTCATTCTAGGAGTAAAGATAGTGAAAAGACCATCTCAATATCAAATGATAAGCTGTGAAACAAAGGACCTGATTACGGAAAGTCTCACATAGGTTATTTTTATAATTCACCTTGAATGTTTTAATAATTAAAATTCTTTTCTTCTTAAGGCATTGTTTTTTTCTTTGGTTTGTCAAAGGCTTCGGCAGTCTTCCTCACTTCTGAAAATATTAGGCTGTTGGCTCAGGAAAATCCCAGTTTGTTACATAGCCCATTTTCCCATTGTGCTAAGATGGCTTATGTATCTATACATGGATCCAGCTAAAGACTGTCTCAGAACCAGCTCTTCCTCTATGTCACTCTGGCTTCTTGGCTATGATTCTGGCCCATTAATGTTAGGTTTGCATTAAAGACCTGACTGGTAGAAGATAAACAAATAGACTCTCATTCCCTCAAGGGACAATATGAATAAAGCTCATTAGTTATGTTCGCTCAGTAACAGTAATAGAGATTTTTAGTGATAGAAGAAAAGTTTTCCTTCTTTCAATTACTTTTCCCTGCAGGCTAAATAGAGATATGGATCTCATTTCCTAAGCCCAATATACTATTTGGGTTTGCTTTCAATAAAATATCTATGAAATGTCTCCAGCATGATCCCTGTTTAATGGATTTAGTTGTAAAGCTTAATTCATATCAGATTTTCTAAGTGAGAGATCACTGTCAACTTATTGTTAATTGAATTCAATAAAATCAAGGTTTCTATAATTAATGTGAACCACTTAATCTTTTAGCTCCTTGAATGAATGTAATTTTCTAAACACAGGTATCTTCTCATTTAATGAGATAGCAACATTTTGAGGAAAATAAGTGTACATGTGACTCTTTTTCTAATAACTCTTAATATCAAATGAAGTATACCCAAGTCCTTTTAAAAACATAATAAGAGAATAAAAATAATAAAATATTATCAAACTTACCCAAAATGTTAATATTATGTTGTCCAGAGTATTGGAACAAATTAAGTATAGTAACAGTGAGGAAGTGGCATCGTACAAAGAACAATGGTTTTAGTCAGTAGACATGGGCTATATGCCTACCTGTGCCTCTAACTACCTGGTTGACATTGGGTAAACCACCAACCCTTCTGGGCCTTGTTCATATCTGCAGGATGACTGTTGGGCTAGATGGAATGATTCAAGTTCCTTTCACTATTAGAGTTCTGTGATTCTGTATGCTGTAACATGGAATCAGAAATATTTGTTATCATTATTTTTTTTTATTTTAGAGGATTTAAAGTATTCACAAAAGTAGACAGAAGAGTATGATAATGAACACCCATGGACCCATCAAGCAACCTCTATCATCATCACCCCATGACCAGTCATGCCCCTCTCACACCTCCCTCCTCTGACCCCTCTCCTGTGTGACTATAAAGCAAATCCCAGATCTTAGACGCTCTTTATCAACATAATCCCTTTGCCATCTGTACTGTTAGCACTTGAGGTCCTAGAAATTTTATTTTGTTTTTAACAAGCCTCAAATTGCTTCACTATTTCTTTCCTTTTCATTTTTTAATTGAAAATTTTGAGAGAACTGTACATTTACATGCAGTAATAAGAAATAATGAGAAAGATCCCATGTACCCTTTACCCAATTTCCCCCAGTGGTAACATCTTGCAGAACTGTAGTATAATAGCACAGTCAGGATATTGGCATGGATACAGTTCACTGATCTGATTCAGACTTCTCCAGTTTTACGTGTGTGTGTGTGTGTGTGTGTGTGTGTGTGTGTGTGTGTATTTGGTTCTACAGAGTTTTATCACATGTGGAGTTTCGGGTACCCACAACCACAGTCAAGATACAGAACGGTTCCATCACCACAAGGATTCCTCATGTTGCTCTTTTGTAACCATACCCACTTCCCTCCACAGCACCCCCCAAAACTGATCTTCTCTCTGTTCTTCATTTCTAAATTAGTTATTTCAAAAATATTATATAAATGGAAGCATACGGTCTGTAACCTTTTTGTTTTATTCCAAAAGGTTTTATTTTATTTTTCAATACAGTTGACATACAATATTACATTTGTTTCAGATATACAGCACAGTGATCAGACATTGATATGCTGTATGAAGTGATCACCCCAATAAGCCTAGTACCCATCTGACACCATTTGTAGCTATTACAATGTTATTGACTATATTCCCTATGCTGTACTTTACATCCCTGTGACTATTTTAGTAACTGGAAATTTGTACTTTTTAATCCCTTTTACCTTTTTCACCCATCCCTGCAACCCCCTTTTCTCTGGTGACCACCAATTTGTTCTCTGTATCTATGAGTTTCTGTTTTATTCATTTATTTAGTTTTTTTTAGATTCCGCATGTAAATGAAATCATATGGTATTTGCCTTACTCTGTCTGACATACTTCACTTAGTACAATACCCTCTAGGTCTATCCATGTTGCAAATGGCAACATTTCATTCTTTTTTATGGCTGAGTAATATTCCATTGTATATATGTACCACTTCTTCATCTAATCATCTATGTGTGGACATTTAGGTTGCTTCTATATCTTGGCTATTGTAAATAATGCTGCAGTGAATATATTATATATGTCTTTTCAAAATAATGTTTTGGATTTCTTTGGATAAATACCCAGAAGTAGAATTGCTGGGTCAGATGGTAGTTCTATTTTTGATTTTTTGAGGAGCCTCCATACTGTCTTCTATAGTGGATGCACCAATTTTCAATCCTACCTCCAGTGCACAAGGGTTCCCTTTACTCCACATTCTCTCCAACACTTGTTGTTTGTTGCTTTATTGATGATATCCATATGACAGGTGTGAAGTGATGTCTCATTGTGGTTTTAATTTGCATTTTCCTGATGATTAGTGACGTTGAGCATCTTTTCATACGTCTATTGGCCATCTGTATGTCCTTTTTGGAGAAATGTCTATTCTGGTGCTCTGCCCATTTTTTTGATCAGGTTGTTTTGGGTTTTTTTTGGTGTTAAGTTGTATGAGATCATTATATATTTGGATATTAACCCTTTATCTGATGTATTATTGATGAATGTCTTCTCCCATTTAGTAGGTTGTCCTTTCACTTTGTTGATGATTTCCTTTGCTGTGCAAAAACTTTTTAGTTTGATGTACTTATGTTTGCTTACTTTTCTTTTGTTTCCCTTGCTTGGGGAGACATATAAAAAATATTGCTGAAAGTGATGTCAAAGATTTTACTGCCTATATTTTCTTCTAGGAGTTTTATAGTTTTGGGTCTTACATTTAAGTCTTTAATCCATTTCGAGTTTATTCTTATATATATGGTGTAAGAAAGTGGTCTAGTTTCATTTTTTTGCATGTATCTGTCTAATTTTTCAACAGTTTATTGAAGAAACTATATATTCTTTGTATATTGTATATCCTTTCTTCCTTCATCATAGATTAGTTAATCATATAGGTGTGGACTTATTTCTGGGTTCTCTATTCTGTTTCATTGATCTGTGTCTGTTTTTATGCCAATACCATGCTGTTTTGATGACGATAGGCTTGTACTGTGTTTGGAAAGACCTAACCAGACAATCAGCTCTAATGTGTCTTTTGGAGCAAATATTAATATAAGACCCAGTATTATATTTATTATATTACATTATATTATGTTATATTATATTATATTCCCAGTCTTATAGTAAAATAGGACCGGGTCTTATATTAATTTTTGCTCCAAAAGACTCATTAGAGCTGATTGTCCGGCTAGGTCTCATTTCCGGGGAAACACGGTAGTATAGTTTGATATCAGGTAGTATGATACCTCCAACTTTGTTCTTCTTTCTCAATATTGATTTGACTATTCAGTGTCTTTTGTGGTTACATATAAATTTTAGGATTATTTGTTCTAGTTCTGTGAAAAATACCATTGGTATTTTGATAGGGGTTGCATGGAATCTGTAGCTTGCTTGGGGTAGCATGGACATTTTAATGATATTAATTCTGCCTATCCATGACCACGGTGTAGCCTTCCATTTATTTGTATCTTCTTCAATTTCTTTTTTCAGTGTCTTACAGTTTTCCAAGTATAGGTCTTTTACTTCCTTGGTTAAATTTATTCCTAGGTATTTTATTCTTTTTGGAATTCCTGGAAGATTCACCCAGGTGGTTGTGTGTATCAAGTTTACTCTTTTCATTGCTGAGTAGTGTGGAATAATGTACCACAATTTGTTTAACAATGACCTGTTGAAGGACAGCTGAACAGTGTCAAGTTTTTGGCTATGCTGAATAAAACTGCTATGAAAATTTGTGTACAGATTTTTCATTTCTCTGGGATAAATATCCAAGAGTGTAATTGGCAGATTGTGTGGTAAGTACATGTTTCGTTTTATAAGAAGCTGATGTATGGTTTTATATTCCATGAATGATTTAGTTTGTCTGCATCTTCACCAACATTTGAAGATGTCACTATTTGTTATTTTAGCCATTCTGATAGATATGCAGTGTTATCTCATTGTAGTTTTAATTAGCATTTCCCTAATGGCTAATGATGTTGAGCATCTTTTTCATATGCTTATTGTCATTTGTATGTCATCTTTGGTGATCTTTTGTATTTTTACTCCACCATTTACTTACTTTCAAACTTGGGCTGGGGGTGAGGTTGCTGGCAAATTACCTATGAAGTGTGTTATAGTATACTTAGGTGGGAGGAAACAGATCTGCTACTGAAGTAGAAAATATTGCTTACTATTGTTCTCAGCTCTGTGTTTGAGTCTCTGGGAATACAAAGATGAATAAAAGAAGACCCTTAGTCTTGAAGTTCTAACGCTGTCTGACACTTTTGGAAAGGGAAGCAGAAAATACGTGGAAATCTGTGATTTCCAACTTGCGTGGCTTGAGGGGGTGATATTTGTGTGGGTATCATAAAAGTGAACACAAATGATGGAAAGAGCCTCGCAGACGCAGACCAAGGATTCAAATTCATTGAATATGAGTTAAGTATGTAAAAATGTCTTTTCTCATAGATGGCTGCCCAGAGCAAGGGGCTGGGTGACACAGCAGCACTCTCAATTAGAGGACAAACACTCCAGCCTTCAAATCCCATGAGGCCCTCAGCTGCCAGTGAGGACATTGACTGGAGTGAAACCACGAATAGGCTCTTCAGGAAACTTGTTCTGGCCCCTCTCTCTTATTCCTTGGCCCTCCTAATTGTTCCAGAGAACCTAGATCTATGTCTAATTGATCACCAGTTGCAAGTACCTAGTGTCAACCCCAACACACACCTGAGTGCTTAATTTGAGTTTGGGTGAAGGACATTCTTCCCAGGAATTTTATCCTCCCTATCAGGACTGAGTCTCAGGCAGTATAATTCTGTAGTTTTCTGCAAAAATTAATGACCCAATTCAGTATTTACTTAAGAACTGAGCAGTGATGATCTAAGAAGAAATATCTCAATAGAGAAGAATACGGAATGAATACACACACACACAAACACACATACACACACACAAATCTAATTTATAGTAAAGGTGGCATTAAAAATCAATGGGAAAAATGAACTATTGGACTATTAGAAATAATCTGAGAAAAATTCCTACCTCACACCATCTACAAAAACAAAATTCAGATGGATTCATTGTCTAAATGTAAATTTTAAAATGTGTGTGCAGGTGTCAGGTGGGTAGTAAACTTGTTGGGGTTATCATTTCGTGAGGTGTATAAATGTCTAATCATTATGTTCTTTTGTATACCTGAAACTAATAAAATGTGTGGGTGAGAATATGTGCATGTAGAAAAAAGGAGTTAAACATTTTTATAAATTTATAGAGGTGACTTCATAGCAGGATGCCTTCTGATGAAGATAGGCAACTCAGTAGCTGCAAATAGAAAATGTACAGATTTAACTACATAAAAAGTAAAAAAAGAAGAAAAAAAGATAAAATGTACAAGAAACAAAGTTAAAAGAAACCTGAGTGAAAATGTTTTATGCATTATACATGTACTTATCACACATTCCTGCACACCTGTTTATCTATGTCTATATCTCAAATGGGGTTACTATTTCTAATTCCTTGGAATTATATAAATTAAATACAAATAATTTATATAATTCAGTGAGGAAAATGAACACTGAATATCACAAAAATAGGCAAAGGATAAGAAAGGATAATCACAGAAGAATACAAATTACCAATAAACATAAATAGATGTTCACTTTTACTAATAATCAAGAACCTAGAAATTAAACCAAAAAATTGACATTTAAAAATTCATCAAATAGGCAAAAATTAAAAACAAAACTAACATTCGGTGTTTATGGGATATGGGAAAGGACAGTCTCATACTTTTTGTTGAGAATATAAATTGATACAGCATCTTCTGAGGACAGATTGGAAGTATCAAAATTTAAAATGCACATATCCTTTTATACAGAAATGCTGCCTTTAGGAATCTGCACCACAGAAAAACAGAGGTGCTGAAGGATATATGTGCTAAGATATTCATCGCAGCATTAGTTGTAGTAGCAGAAAATTAAAATCAACCTAAAATATCAGCAATATAGAAATGTTAAAAAAATAAAACCTATGGCATGGTAATACAATGGAACACAGTAAAACCATTAAAAGGATCAAAATCTACAGCACTGACATGGCAGCACATGGTAGGATGCCCACAAGTGAAAAATCAAATCAAGGACCATATGTATATACAGCATGATTTAACTGGCAGTAGTTGTGTGTGTGTGTGTGTGTGTGTGTGTGTGTGTGTGTGTGTGTGTATTTGTAAGCTAAGAAGTAGAAAAAAGTCTGAAAAAATACACAGTGACCTGTTAAAAATGGTTATAAATCTGAGGTATAGAACTGCTGGAATGAGGGGAATTTTACTTTTTATTTTATGTACTTGTTTAGTGTTTGTAATTATTTTTTATCACAAAGATGTAATGTTTTATAATGTTAAGAAAGAGAAGAAATTAGAAATGCTAAACAACCCAATTGTTGACAAAAAAGAAAGAATTTGGTTAAAAGAATTGCCTTAAAAGATGGTATAGATACCTTTGCCTAATACAAATTTCAATAAACAAACAGAAAAACCTCTTTCTTGCTAGTGTATTAATTTTCTGTACTGGAATATTTAGTTCAGTGATTTCTCTCTGGTTATTTAATTCATTGTACTTAATTGATAGTATTTACTGGAATTTAGTGAAAAACTATTTTGTAACTATCTCCAGTTGTGATTTATCTAGTGTAATATCTCCCCAATGAATTGATGGTGAATGGGGAATTGGTAAAGCAGAAACAGATCTGGAAAGCAGTCTGTGGCTTTATTTATCTCCACAGGAAACCTTATTTCAAATTGATAAAGTTTGAAATCTTACCTGTAGCTCGTTCTGATTGTTCATTGTCATTGTTACTGTTTTAATGAGAGAGAGAAATGAGCCAAACCAACCTGCTTCTTTCCTTTTACTAACTTAATTTCAAAGGAAATTCTTCAATACAAATAAATAAATGAATGTGGGTTGAACCAGACTCAACATGTCTATTTAATTGCTTCTAAACATTAAGATACATTCTTAAGAAACCCAACACATCATAAAAAAATCAACCAGTAAAGAATGATTAGGTGAGACAGAAACTGGCTATAACCATCTTTGCTTACAAAACCCTATTTAAGCTAACATTAATATTTGCCTTCTACTCTATTATAAATAAAGATTTGTTGTAGAAGCATACCAAAGACAGCACAATAATAAAGAAGAGAGATTCAGCTCAGGTTTTGAAATGTACCTAACAAACTCAACCTCTTGCAAAATAACTTTCTTATTCAAAATGGAACTGGGAATTGTTCGGCACACAATGAATCATCTTTTGGCAAGTACAATAGAATCTTTAGGGACATTTCACAGCCTCTTGTTCAATTGTTAGGATGTTTTTAGCTTTCACAGGTAAGGAAGAAGGTAGCTTGTATAGCCATCATCTTGTTGCTAAAATTGAACAGTAAAGATTTTTCTGAGTTGCCTTTGCAATAGATCTTTTTTTTTTTTTTTTTTCCCTTCCTGTTTCTTTACCCAGACCTGCTTTGTCTCTCAAAAACAATCTGGAATTACTTAATGCTAATGTTTTCTGGTTTTACTATTTACCCAGGACTCAAATGTTAAACATTAATGTGGGAAACTCCCTCTTCCTTACCTCATAGTTCTATATTTATTTAACTGTTATTCTGCAAGAAGAAAACCCATCTTTCTCTCTCCACGTTAGTGTACTTTTTGTTTTAATTGACAAACGCATTTTGTTTTTGTTTTTGCTTTTTTTTCAGGAGGCTTTAGAGTTACCCCTGGATGACTTTGAAGTGACTGACACCACAGCAGCAACCGAAGTGATTAAATACGAGTATCATGTCTTACATTCCTGTAGCTACCAAGTGCCTGTGCTTTACTTCAGGGCAAGCTTTTTAGGTAAGACCATGTTGGAAGTTCAGTGTAAATCCATAACATTTACATATTAAGGCAGAAAGCAGATTTAGAAAATTGTTCATGAGAGGGAAAAAATTAGAGTTAAAAATAAGAAAATTGTGGGTGAGGTAAGGTTTTACCAGTAACTTTTCTCAGGCTTTAGAAAGAGAGTATCGAGACTTCAGAGTGAATGATATCATCCCAGCCTTAAGTCTGATCTTCAGATTCTTGGCCTTCTGCCCAACGTTGACTAAGCCCCCTGGCCCTTTTTTTCCTTTACTTTAAACAAGTAAGAACAACTTAAAGCTACAATGTTTATTTACTTCTAAATTTACAGTAAAAATTTCTTTCCATCTCAAGTGATCCTATTAACAAAAAAGCCCCCATACCTTCTTCCCCCAATGCTAATAATTATTTCAAGAACCATTTATCAATTAGTTTAAGCTCTACTGAAACATAGCACTAATATTTCCTTTGGCCATCTATACATCTCCAGTGCCTTAGCTTTCTGCAATGCTGTTACTCAACTCATTCCTCTTGCCAAGAAGGTGGAAACACCCTGTCTCTTCGGAGGCCTTTGCTAATAAAGCTTATTTAATCAGCAACCGCATGGAGTCTTCACCCTGCATCGCTGTGCGACTTCTCCTTCATGTCCTCCAACCGCACAGGGGTCAACATTTCGGGTCAGCATTTCGAGGCCCTGCCAGTCCCAGGCCCAGGGACAACAAGAGCCACTTCCCCAGCCAACCCCTACCCTATGTCTCCTTTTCTGTCTGGTCTTATCAGCAGCACTTGCCATTTCGAGCAGCCTTCTAACTTTGTCTGGATAGCTCAGACATCTGAATTTAGCCAGTGATATTTTATTTTTAATTAAAAAGTAGCTTAAGCTGCTTTGAATGTGTATTTGGTAGATTTAATCACTTGCTGCCTTATATTGTTTAATGGTCTCTAATTTTGCGGTGTTGGCGGTTTAACAAAGCACTTAGGATTTAAAACACAAGAACAAATTCTCATAGACTCCCTGGTGAGAAGATTTTAATCTGAGGTGCAATTCCTAAGAACTGACAATTTGGGGTAAATTTTCAACATGGGACATGGGGAATTGAGGACACTGAGAGTTCACTAATTTACAAACTCTCACTGCAGATTTATCCATATGATTATTATGGGCCTTTAACACACTCACTTTATTGTAATTCTATTGGGTTTGGAGCCCAGAGGTTAAAGGAGGCTTCTTGTCAGTGAGCTGCGTTATACTAATAAGTAGAAGGAAATACAGTTATTTACCAGAGTGGGGGCGGAAAATGTCTTTCTTGGTTTTGGTTTATCATGGCTCTACCTAGTACCTTCTAGATTCACAGACGTCGAGGCTGCAGGTAGAGGAAATAGGACATGACTTCTTCAATACTGTACTTTCCTATAATTAGTATTCACCATAAGCAGTTAATCACCAGAGAAGAGCTCCCAGAGACAAAACAAGTTGTTTAGCTTGTCAGCATTAGGGAATTGGAGGTGTTGAAACATGACTGCTTCTAGCGGGAAGTGGGTCTTGCCCAGGCTGCTGGATGAGCTCAGACGTGGGCCTTGCTCTTACGTGCCAACAGCTCCCCTTACAGTACAGCACAGTAATTGTTCCTGCAAGTCCAATTATATTTTAATGAAATTTGTATACTTCCTCAGATCTTTTCTTCACGATGGTTTTCTATTCCTTAAAAAAAATTAGCATTCTTGGGTGCTATTTATATGCTTTTAAGGTTCCCTTTATTATGCTTAATAAAGGAAAACCAAAACAAGTCATTGATTTTGTTAGGAAGCATTCCTTGTTCTCCTCCCCACCCCATTCTGTGTTATATCGAATGAGCATCAGAAATTTTTTTAATTCCAGAGTTCATTTAGTGCTTGTTCAGGTACATTAAAACATCAAATTTTATCTTCGCAGAGCATACTGAATGTTTTCTTGCAGCGAAACATGAAAAATGGTTCTTTCCTTTATCATATTCTATTAATTTCTTTTCTCTTTTCCATCTAACTTAACTTAATGGGTATTCTAAAAATGTATCACCCTTTACTCTGGAGTCATACTTTTTTATTTATTCCCCTCAATCCATTCCCTTTTTCTGTGATATCTGATTTTTCTGGTTTTTCATCTGTGTGTTAAACAAATCTCTGTCAGTGAAGTACGTGGATTCCTAACATCTTTCTCCTATTCCAGGTCCAGATTTTTCTTTGTCTCATTCTAAGAGAGTTCCGACCTAGAAAGGAGGATGACTATAAAATTTCTTGCCCAGGGGTCTTTTTTTTTTTGTTGCATCAGAAATAGTTCACTTAGCCTTGTTTTTGGCAGATATTTAGAATTTCTTTTGCATTTGGTTGCTAGTAAAAATCAGTTCCTCTGGTTTACTGTGAATTTTCTTCCAGTACCTCTTTTTTTTGGGGGGTGGGGGACAAGTAGTAATTCCCATTTAAATTGACATTACCTTTTCTTTTATCAACTGGCTTAGATTCCAGAAGAAATCTTTGTTCTTTTCTTTATGTAGAAGTTGCTGGAATGAGATGCTTTTATTTTTCTTTCTTTTTAAAAAATAATTTAAAAAAAATTTCAATTGCAATTGGCATACAATATTATATTACTTTCAAGTGTACAATTCTGTTTATTGAAGTGCAAATCTATTGGACTGTGATAATCTCTTATTCCTCTATATTGTCAAATGTCCATCCAACCAACTACTGCCTGAGACTCAGCTAACATGCCACTTGATCTTTTTCTTTCCCTAACTACTCTTGTCATTTCAGGTTTGGGAGAGGTGGAGGACATGATTAATACCATTTGCTACCTAGCAATAGGTGAGAGGCAGGTAATAATAAATAGCCTACATTTGAATGTAGTGCTTCATAGTTTGTGAAGTTCATTCTCACAAAGCATGGATATCTTTAAGTGCCCACTGTTTTTTGTTTTTGTTTTTTTTTTCTTCCACTATTTTTGAATCACACTGTGTTAAATAATTATTTGTACCATGCTAAAGGCTTCTAGGTACTCCCCACCATTCCGTCAACTTTTTATGTTCCATCTTCCCTTTTGGGGACTTGGCTTTGGTCAAAAGCTGATGGAAAAATGTCAGAAATGTAGTAATAACCTTAGGTATATATATAATTGTTTTGGTTTCAGCAGAGTCCTAAGCTTATATAGTCCCCCTTTGATTGATATAACTAGAGATTTCCATGTTTATTTCAGCTTGAATTCTTATTAATTTCTTCTCTGTGCCTCTTCTTTTCCTTTGTTCTCAATCTCTTATGAAAAATAGACCAAATGGTTCTTCTCATTTTCAAAATATTTAATTCTTTGGCTGACATATGGGTTCTTCTTAGGAACCGTTTTGACATATTTCTTTAATTAGAGGGGCCGCTTTTGAATAGGGAAGGAAACATTTCTCCCATTCAGTAACTGAATGTCTTTTCTTTCTGTAGATCCATTCTATTACTGGCCCAGGGAATAAGGGTATAGAATTAAAAATGTAACCTAGATATTTCATGTGAAAGATTTGTCCACTTGTTACACGCCTAATGGCTGCTCATGGAGAAACAGGGCAAAAGACATAGCCAAATAATAACTCCTTCTCAGAGGCAGTATAAACCAAAACAAGGTAAAGGTCAGCACAAAGGAAGAATAATGGGAAGTCTGGAATTAGAGCAGTGTGTGAGTCACCAAGGAGAAGGAGGAATAGGCTTGTTATGGTCCGAACAAGAGGCTCTTTGGAGTGCAAAGAAGAGAAGGACAGGAACATGAGAAAGATGGGGGTTGGAGAAAGTTAGAGAATGAAAGTAAAATATACATAGCTCTGCCCAACAACTTGCAAGGGACGGTAACAGGCTGACTTTTCAGAGGCTGGGAAAAACATTGGAGAAAAGGAGAAGGGCCAGTGCCAAGCTGAAGGGCTGGAGAGAGCATGGCATATTTGGGGAACAGTGAGAAGCCAGTTTGGAGTAGGGGTTCCCTTAAGATGGATTGTGGAGGAAATGATTGAAAGGATACGTTGAGGTCAAATTATGGGAGAGATAATCAATGGGAATGGATTGGAGGATATAAAGAAAAAGTGAAAGATTGAGCAGAAGTGAATGGGACCAGTGGAGGGATT